>NC_140958.1:67470175-67602675 GCF_014529385.1 Adiantum capillus-veneris | reverse complement strand
GACGTTTGTCTTAGGGGAGCGAGCGTCAAGAAGCGGAGCGACGGGGGGTCATGTGGCTTCGCTTGTTTTGGTAGTTGGGGGGGAGACAGAGTCCCCTATTTCAAAGCGTGCCACCCCAGACGCCGAGGAGGAGGATACTGATGCACCTGTGACAGACATGCATGGGCGCCACTACAAGTAAAGTATGGCGGGGAAGTGGGAAGTGGACTTTGGAACAACACAAGGCAGAGCGTTTCGATGCCATTTTCAGATTCTTGTACACGATGTATAAGAATTGTTTTGTAAAGTTTAGAGATCAGTAGCCCAATCATGCACGCTACATCCAGGATGCATTGCATGCTCAATTCCCAAATGGCCCCAATGAGCAATTTTCATCACACTGGTTGGAGGGCTACATTAGAACATTTTTGAAAAACATGCAATCCAGTGTTCCACGCGCATTGGCCAGTCAGGTTAGAGATTGAGACAAGAGCTATCAAGGAGGCAACATGATAGATGTAGAGTGGGAGTGGGCAATGGAGGAAAAGGATGAACAAGCTGCAACGGGCTCATCCTACATACAACAACGCAAAGCTTGGGCCAGACAAACTCCCACACACTATGGTTCGAGATGCAAGCCAACTTGGAAGGACAAATATGTAAGTTTGGTTAAATTGGAACCTAAACCGGTTCAAAAAAAGTTTTAGTTAATGAATTTCTTTTGTTGCTTTTTTTATTGCTAACTTAGGAGAATATCACTCTGAGTCGACCAACCATAGAGATGGTTAAGTTTCAAGAGCAGCACACATAATTTGAAACTTGGCGATGGTTGTGGGAGAACCATCACATCTCTTACGAGCAATTCAACTCAACGGTCGGATCTCTACAGGCGGCAAGTCTAGACAAATCATATTGCATTAATTGTTTTGATTTGTTAATTTGTTTAATTTGGTTTTGGTTAATGTACAGTCAGGACGATCAAATGTATGTGCCTATGGATGAGAATGATAACATGAACAGATAGAAAAGTATTTGTAGTCCTCTCTTAAAGTCCCAATGTTGCACAAGGAAAACTCTACGAGCATATGTATATACAACTGAACTAAACTTTCTATCTTATTTGTAACTTTGCTAAATAGTTGGTGTTTTGCACTTTAAATTGTCAAGGTAAGTTATATTCAACTTCTATTGCTTATTTACTTTTTACACTTTTTTAAAAAACAATTGATGTTTCATATGTTTTATGCAGGTAAAAATAACGGTGCTCATTTGGGCCATCCAACAAATGAGCACCTTTATTTTTGAATAGCCGTGTAGCGGTAATATCCGTGATAATAGGCGCGACAATAGTCACGGATATATTTTTCGTCTATTACTGTGCATATTGTTGATAAACCATTGCCGCATCTATTACCACGGATATTACCCCCAACACAATTTTTTCTCTCTCCTTTTCCATTTGTTATTCCACGGTAATAGAAGCGGTTCTCAATTTCTCCTCTTATAATGTTCCATCTCTCTCTCTCTCTCTCTCTCTCTCTATATATATATATATATATATATATATATGTGTGTGTGTGTATGTATGTATATGTATATAATTAATAGCTATTTATATGTGTGTATGTGTGTGTGTATATATATTTATTTATATATTCCTCTCCCCCCCCCCCCCTCTCTCTCTATAATTATTTACATACAAGGAATGTGTTAGTGGTTTGATTGAGACCACCAAATTAGTTGACAACCCAATCATTCTTTCACCTTAAAGCTAGTGGCTCATTATCTTGCCCAATGCAATAAGCATTTTTTGCTAAAGGTATTGGACACTTCCCTACAAGGGTAAGACCTTCCTTGTGTAGTATGCAATTAGATCGAGTTTAGACACTGCTTTGATAGAGGTAAGACTCTCCTATGATTTCTACATGTAGCACCTCTAAGGTGGGAAGTGTTGACATCATGTAGATGTGTCTTATGCTATATTTCAAGAGGGGAATGTTGAAAAGAAGTGTGCATGTTCCTTCTGGGAAACACCATTTTTAGTGGCATATGCTAGATTGCATAGATTATGCCATCCTCATAGCATACTCTTGCTAATGTTATCATTAGGTCACTATTTTTTGGTCACCCACGATCTTGAAATTGCAATTATTGAGGCTCAACCAATTGAGAATATCAATTTTTACCGTAGCCTTGTAAGAAAGTCTTATCAATCAAACAATATATGAAACTCATTTTCTCATTGAGTAGTCAATTGGTTGTGAGGTCTAGCTTTGTAATTTTGATAGAGTGAGTCATTCCCCATAGGAAGAGTCGATGGGCCTATGAAAAACTCATGAAGTAGTGCAAACAGCTCTACAACCAATGGAGAAACAGGGCTTTGCTGAAGCTACCAGGTTGCTAATTGGTCTCAAGGACAAAATCAAGCTCCAATGTCTATGCTCAGCCTCAATGCATGAAGGGATTAAGCCTAATTCGATGGCCTACCAGACTTGGATTTTTATTGATCAACGTAAACGTGAATTTTCTAAGTTTATCATTAGCTTGGAAAATATTTTCCACCAATGTATAGATGTAGGCAAAGACTAGAGCAAAATTCAATTAATTCTCTAGTCTTTTCTTAAAACCAATTACTAAGGACTTGATGAAGCTAAAATCAATAATGACACTCGAGCCTCTTAGTGCAAAGCACAAACATTTGCAAAGTGAGCTTCACCTAAGAGTATCTCTTTCCCAAAAAGTTCCACAAAGTCGCAACAACCAAGTTGAAAAAGCTTTATGTTGAGTATTTTAGTCAAAGTCAACATCATGCTAAAGTGGTCAATTCTAGCCTCCCAAAGCTCAAGGCCTTCTATGGTTGACAACTACCACCGATGCTAAACCATGTCTAAGAGCTGTTGCACCCTCCAAGGCAATTACTAGCAAGAACCTAGATGCAAACTAGCCAAATATATGGCACAAATTGATGCTGAAAAATAGTCAAAAATCAGCCCATATATGCCACTGCAAAACTGTTAACCCTCACGGCTCACGCACACCCTATCACCTACGACGGACGTTGTATTATTTACTTGGTAGAGTCAGGTACCGGGCTTGTCGGTCCAATAGGAAAAGGGTAAGAGTGATCGCCGATGAGAGGCGCACTCTAACTAGAACATTCAAGGGATTAGTTGGCTAAGCATGGGCGCCCAAGTGTGAAGGGGGTGAGCTCATATAAAAGTCAACTAAACCTAAAATTCACTGATTCTCTCATTTGTGCAATTGAAGAGTGCTCTTGCTCCATCTCCATCTTCTTCTTCTTCATCTCCTTGTGTGTGTGTGTGTGTGTGTGTGTGTGTGTGTGTGTATGCTGAGAGAGAGAGAGAGAGAGAGAGAGAGAGCATTGCGGCGGCACGACGGCGGCGAGGCGGTTGAGTGCGGCGTAGCGGCGTCTCCCTCTTCTTCATGGCGAGGAAACCTCCATGAAAGCAAGCGTAGAGCGGTGAGTGACACACCATCGCCATCTTTGAGCTTACTAGTTTAAGCTTGTTGTGTGCTTGGAGCCATTTGTGGCTCGCACACAGTGTATTGGCAAGTTCCTTGCATTGACACGTGCGACATACGCGCACATTTTTGGCGCCATTGCCGGGAAATGCCATACACTAAGCTTGAATGGCACTCTGTGCTTCTTTTGTGGTGTAATTTCTATTGTAGGAAAGGTAAGGAAGGAGAGTGTGTGTGTTGAGAGGAAGGATTTTGTGTTATATTGTGTATTTTTTTTGTTAATGGAGTTTTCAAAGGTACTGTGTTTATTCTCTCTGTATTAAGGTTGTTAGTTTTCTTTGTTAATGGAGTTTTCAAAGGTACCGTGTTTATTCTCTGTGTATTAAGGTTATTAGTTTTCTGTGTACAGTAAGTAGGAAGTAGATCTGTGAGAGCTAATAGAGTGTGTTAGTGTGTAACAGTAGGTGTATTAGTTAGAAGTAGGTAGATAGAGTGTGTGTGTGCTCTCGCGCAGCCGCGGCGACCTTATCCTTAATATATATATATATATATATATATATATAAAATTTAAAGGTAGGACCGGGATGGGGAATATTTCCCAGACCTAGGCCTCAGGCGCCTTTTAAAATTACAAATTTTAGCTTCACACGTAGCTAAAAATCGATTTTTTGAGGACCAACGGAACTTCAGATGCCCGAAAATTGTGTTGTAAAGCACACATCGACCCTCTAAGTGATACGCTCGTTTCGAGCTATCACACACTTTAATCAAAAAAATCAAACATTAAAAAACATTAAAAACGTAAAAAATACCAGTGAAAACGGATGCTTAAAAAAGGTAAGCGGTTAACCTTCGGGGTTATTCGCCGACGCTTGTAGGGTGTCAAAGGCACATGCATCTGCGCTCTGGTCGTGTGCTAGAGACGGAGCAACTAGAGAGAATTTTGACTTACGCGAGTTCTCAATATCCACCTACTTTAGGTTCTGGGCTCTCGACGGGAACCCAAGGTAGTACAAACCAAGACCCGAACATAGCGGCTAGTGCCTCTTCCTCTGACTACGACGTCATGGAGGGTTTCCCAATGCCTAATCCTGATAGCTCAAGCCAAGACATGCATGCCATGGGCCCACGGTCCGGGCCGAGTGTGCTTAACCGCTTGAAGGAAACCTTTAGTAGAGCCACTTGCTCCGAACATGGAGCTAATGATGTAAATGAGGGAGGTGGGGAAGTAAATTCTCCATTCGTGACCAATGTAGAACCTATACCCTTAGAGAATGTGCACGTGAATACTTCATTCACTGCACCTCCTGACTCTTTAGAGTTATTTCCCTCCGAGGTCATATTACCCGAAGGTAGAAGCCTTGCCGAAATGCAAGAGGTTAAGTGATATATCCTTGTAGCGAGGGAAAAGGAAGTTGAGAGCTTACGTAAGGCGGAGCAACGAAGAGAGTTAAAAGTGAAAGCCCCTATGTCAATATCCTTGCTAAGAGAGCAATTGAGTGCTCCTGACTTAGCAACCGCGAAGGGCCAACCCCTAGAAAGCAACATTGCATTTAGCTCAAAGGACACCCCTAGCACCTCAATCCTAGATGGAGTGTTCCTAAATGAGAACTGGGAGTACGAACTACAAACGAAAACTCTGACCGACCTATACACAGGCCACACCTATCACGTGGGTTGGTTAGATGTCCTACAATCCACAATGGGCACTACTAGTGCGGAGGATCAACACCAAAGAGTTTGTGAGGTCATCCATAGGGTCATTGAGTTAGAGAGACAGAACAAGGGGATCAACATGCCTTCAACGGGTCTCATGAGATTCTTGGATACAGGAAAGGCTAAACAACCGACCTTATCGCAAATGGAGACTCCCTCGGTAAGTCCGATGGATCCTCCATATGTTGTTTCGCCAGGGGTCTCGGTGCAATCTGAGCCGCAATCTGAGCCCACAAGTGATAGCTTTACCTTTCCAAGTCTAGCTCATCTTTCCCTTGATGACACCACGACTACCATGCCTACCCCAATGATGGGCATGCCGAGAAACATGCCATGGACCTCATTTGTTAGTAAAGCACCGCTACATGGTAGCTCAATGCCTGCAACAGTACCTACAAGTGTGTACCGATCGTATGCACCTATGGGTCCTCGTACTCATGTAGTCCCTACTCCTCCCATTTTTTCAACAACCTATGCTCCACAACCACAACACCCAAGCTCTTATTTCCATGGACTATACCGGCTAGCATTAGCATGCCACATCCGACGTCTGCTATGCCTAGGACCACACATATGAACTTTGGGCCACCACATGGCACAACATCATACCAAACGTGGAACCCAAGGGCTTCCTATGTGCCAAGCCTGATGCCAATACCTACTCCACATGTAGTCTCTGGAGCACCTCCACCCACGGTGCCTGCTCACCTAGGTGACTTGGCAACATTTGCTCAAGCTATTGGTCGATCTATCACTGAGAATATGCGTAACACACCTGATAGAGAACCTAGAAGTAAGGCAGTACAAATAGCTAAGCTCACACAAAAATTTAGTGGAGACGGGGATGTGAGAAAGCATATCAAAGTGTTTGAACAAATATGCGATTCTCTAGGAGAACACAATGACCTACATAAGAGCAATGCTTTAAGCCTAACCTTAAGTGGAAAGGCTGGGGATTGTTATAGAACCCTAAGGGTGGAAGAAAAAACGATTTACCCTACTCTTAGGAGACTGTTCTTAGAAGAATACATACGAGAGGGAGTACTTTGGGGTGTAGCCTCTCAGCTCCAGAAAGCCCAATGAGAGGAAGGAGAGTCGGTGAGAGACTTTATTAGTCACTTGAAGCATTTGAATTCTCGATGTAATCCAAATGAGCGCTTCAACAATAACCAATTTCTTGATAGATTCATTAAGGGATTACGACATGAAGATATCTACAATGGCTTAGTCATTAGAGGTATCACCACTTGGAAAGCAGTCACCACCAATGCGATCCAATTGGAGGATAATTTAATGATTCAAGGAGAAAGAGTGTCTGTTGAGCCTAAATTTATTAGCTCGCAAGCATCAGGGCATCAGCCAATGACCCTAAAGCCTATTGCTAAGGAGCCAAAGATATCTAAGATGACTTTAGCAGATCTCACCAAGGCTATTCAAGAGAGTCTTAGAGACAATCGTGCTCCGCAAAACAATCATATGTATCCAAGAAGGGATCAACAATGGTGCTCAGTATGCTATGGACCGCATAATACCAGTGAATGCCCTACTCTTAGAGTAAAATTCAATGGGAATTGCAATGCATGTGGAAGGTATGGTCATCAAGCTAAGGATTGCATAGTATTTAAGCGTGCAATGGCAAATAGACCAACCTTAGCATGGACAAACACACCTCGAGTGCCTGCATTGATGCCGGCCCCACCTCTTGAACAAACATCACAACACATGGTCCCTAGGGCCCAAAATGTTGTTCAAACAACACCCTTACCACCTCGAATGCTAGGACTGCAACCACCACATCCGAGAATCACTTCAGTGAATCAAGTGGGTGGTGAGTCATCTATTTCTTGTTTGGAAGGCTGTGAGGAAGATATAGATCCTAATATTGCCTATGGGATGGATGTGCTTGAAGAAAGTCCACAATACTACATGGAGGACTATTGGGGACAAGTCAAACCTGTATATCAAGTAGGTGCTCTTGTGGTAAGAGGCCAAAATATCAATCACACTGCTAAGAGACCAGATCTTCAATGCTATGAGTGTGGAGGTCCACATCGTGTAGCCGAGTGTCCTATTAGGTTACAAAGGAACGCCACACTAATGCAAACCAATCAAGCGAGCACGTCTACAATGCCGATACTCATGTGTAATCGATGTGGCATAGATCATTTGATTGCCCAATGTCCAAATAATCCAAATGCACCGAAGATCACGCCATTAAATTTGATTGAAGTTATCGAGGAGCCATCACAAAGTACACCTGTGGTACCAATAAACGTACTCACACGATCGATGCTCCAAAAACAAAATTATATTCTTGAGGAAAGAGACACGGCATCAATTGCCCAATCTCAGAAAAAGAAGAAAACACAAAGAAAGAGATCGCAAAAAGCAGTGAAGTCAGACCCCAGTTCAAAGACTAACATAGGGACTGGTGACGACCCCGTATATATGAACGACGTTGAAGAGGATTCTGATTCATGAGAAACCATGGAGACCAAAACAACCACTAAGATAAAAACCAACAAGGAAGATCTTCATGAGCCAGAATGGCAGGGATCCAAGAAGAAGATAGGAACTTATCCAAACCCTACAGAGGAGATTGAGCGAGTCAAGCAATTAAGGAGTTTGGTAGAAGATACCCAAAGGGATCTAGAACCAGCACCTAGGCAGATCCAGATTACAAACACCGTGTTCCCTACGCAACATCAACCTCACCAAGTCCATAGACCCTTAGCCATACCTAGTGTCATCCAAGAAGAAAGTGACTTAAAGTCATGGGAAAGTGGGAGTAATCACTTCTTGATGGAAAGAATGCTTACAGAGGGACTACTTGATCCTATCGAAGAAATGGAGATTCCGTCTTCCCCACGTCAAGGGACTGAAGTCCAAAAGGTGTCGTTAAACATTGCCAAATTGATGGATTTCATGTCTTCAGAAGTTAGAACCACCATCATGTCCAAACTATATAAAGATCTTGAGCTAGTCTCAGCTCTTTGAGCCTTCCTCAATGGAGAACTAAAGTTTAGGCCACCACAATTTGCACAGATGGATGGAGCTGGGGAGATGCCAATAGAGGAGGAACACTTAGATCCACAACCCAACCTAGATGAGAACCTTGTTATAGAAATACATGTTAACAAGTTGGGACAATACTTTGAGGGTGATGAATCCAATGTGACCATACCAATCACTACTAAGGGATTAACTGTGAAGGGAATCCTTGATGGTGGCGCTGGGGTTAGCATTGTGACTAAAAAATTGATGGGAAACTATGGGAAGACCTCACCTTGCGACCACAACCATAGTAGTGAAGATGGACAATGGGTCTATCGTTAAACCTATTGGGATGCTAGAAGATCTCAAGATCAAGGTCTTTGGACATAAAATAAGAGTTACCTTCATTGTTATGGATTTCTCCAAACACACTATGACATCGGAGATGATCTTAGGACGTCCTTTCATGAGGGAAGCAAAAATGGTGCATGACTGGTCTAAAAACCATGTCTACTTGCAGTTCCAAGATTCTGTCATTCGAGTGGATCTTGTAACTTGTCGAGCACATCCTCTAGGAAACAGGTTTATAATTGATCATAGATCTGACACCACAGTTCACTCGGCCCCGTTTGCAGTATTGTTACACGTGTAAAGCGGACACTGATGTTGGGGAAGATTCTCCTTATATGGATGTACTACCTGGGATGACTGAGTCGGACAATGTGGATTGGATCCACCTAGCAACAACCATAGACACTTGGGGAAATAGGGGGACGACCTGGGTAACACCTGAGGGGGATGAAATGCCACCACTCGTACCCTTAAATATGCTAGAAGCAATGCATATAGATTATGACAAGACTCATCCTCGTATAACAAAGGAAACATACAAGTGGGTCCCTAAAGCTTCTTTAGCGACCATAGCTAGTGCTAAAAAACAAAAGCCTTGTAAGAAACGTCCCACTCGCTCCAAGAATGTAAGAAAATGTGGCGTTGGATTCCTAAACGACTATTGGAAGCCGAAAGCTACTATCAAGGAAATGATCAAATATGGGTGCCAAAACATAGATTGTGTTCTTACCTATCACCGGACCCATGTGAGCCCAATCCTGTAGCTCCAAAACGAATCAACGATTGCGGAAAGAAAAAAATCACAGAATGCTACACACCCGCTCCACAACTAGTTTGGGTACCAAAGAAAGAACGATTTGTTCCACCTAGCTCAGGAAGGGGGGAGTCCCATGAAGCTTCTAGCTCCTCATGTAGTGCATCCATACAGGTAAAAGCTTCTCCACAGCCTCCACCTACAATAGTGGACCTCCATAAAGCTACAAAGGAATCCACACCTCCCAGTGTTCAAGAATCACCTGATGAACCACTTCAAGTTCGATCCTGGGAGAGTACCTTACCACCCTTGCAACTCGATGAGGCACTTAAGGTAATAGAAAACTACTGGCAAAAATCCTCACCTATTACCGACTGGAACAATTGGTTTCAAAGGGTGATGAGCACATTTCAAATGATATGATCTACCCAAGGAAGGGGGGAGTGTTTGCTGACAGTCATCATTCACTCACTCCCCTCTCAACCTTGTTTCCCTGACCTCTCAATCACCAATCTTAGGGAATGTATATATAAAGCCTTATACTTATAAAAAACAAAAATAATAAAGAGCAAGAGCAATTAGCAAACGAGTATGCACAAGAAAAGTCAAAACATTGACTCAGACCTACACATTCGCATACGATACACTGAAACAGAAACCCATGCCATAAAACACCTTTGATCCTCATCACTCGAGTGATGGAGGGTAGGTAGAATTAGTACGATAGGAGTGTTTCTGTTAAAGAGTTGAGTGATTAGCAAAGTTCTTTTTTCCCACTGATGTGCCTCCTAGAGGTATTCTTTGTGTTTCCTAGTGTGTACAAGAACGTGTTGATGTTGTTAGGATTTGGACCTTCATGGAATTTTTCTCTCATCCACTTTTCAAATCAAGCGCGATCATCAACACAAACAAGTGTTTCTTGTCCATTAGCATTGTCCCTTATCTTTTTTGCATCCATGTTTGTCTGCTTTGATTGTGATTGGTAGCACAATATTCAGCGCATTTGCTTAGTACCAAACATTAAATTCAATGTAATTTTTTGTCATAATCACTTGTCTAGATTTACAAATCAAGCAGTCCGACTAAGCTAGTTTGACCAAGTTAGGTGTTACAGATCTTCTCTTAATACCATGGGGAATGCCTTCCTAATAATCAATGGTTACTTACGTTCTTAATCCGATTTAAGCAGCACTGTGTGAAATGTACTAGGACTTTCTAGTGGGCTTGACCCTATTGACCTTTAGCTTAAGTATTATAAAGGGAGTTTACTAGTGTGATCTCGGGGAGGTGTAAAAGTGTCATATGACCCCCCAAAGTTACAAAATTAAAATGTTGAAAACGAACAAACAAAAAATCAAAGTGCCACAATGTAAAATCTTAAACTGGAAGAGAAATCTAAGCTTGATTTGGTACTTCACTCACATGTATCGCCTATGGTACTAGAGCCCTAGAGGTTCCCAGTGTGGGCACTTTTCCTTGAAAAGCAAAAGCCCAAGGCATACAAAATAAGCACACATATCAAAATTGAATCACCGTGAGAAGAATTTGGGGGGTCAAAGAAAAAGTAATCAGTCAGGCGATGATTTCATGAGAAATTCCTTTTATCGTAGCTTAACTACAAGGTCTTCTAGGTATAGCCTCTAGTCAGCCCTCGAACATGAAATACTTCGCTCTCGCGATTAAACAACTTAATTGACCAGAGAAAATTAAGAAGCTTACCCATGGTATTAATAGTCGATCTTTAGTGCCTTTTGACCGTTAAATTAGCGACCCCAGACTTGTTTAATTTTTTTACCTTTACAACTGTTTATGCGTTTGATTATATTACAATTTAATGTTTATTGCTGACAAAAGGTTTAAAATTCTGTTACCAATTAAATTGTCTGCCTACAACTGCATATGCTTTTTAATTGCTTATGAGAATGCAATTACTGTGCCAATGTTGTTTGATTTTGCAGTGACTGAAGAAGGCTAAGAACATTCATCTCAAATGCTCTTCCACCTCGACGAACGCGCTGCAACTCAATAGCTTCCGAGGACAGAATCTACATCAGGAAGGGGGGCATGTTAACCCTATCACCTACGACGGACGTTGTATTATTTACTTGGTAGAGTCAGGTACCGGGCTTGTCGGTCCAATAGGAAAAGGGTAAGAGTGATCACCGATGAGAGGCGCACTCTAACTGGAACATTCAAGGGATTAGTTGGCTAAGCATGGGCGCCCAAGTGTGAATGGGGTGAGCTCATATAAAAGTCAACTAAACCTAAAATTCACTGATTCTCTCATTTGTGCAATTGAAGAGTGCTCTTGCTCCATCTCCATCTTCTTCTTCTTCATCTCCTTGTGTGTGTGTGTATGAGAGAGAGAGAGAGAGAGAGAGAGAGAGAGAGAGAGAGAGAGAGAGAGAGAGAGAGAGAGAGTGTGCGATAGAGCATTGCGGCGGCACGACGACGGAGAGGCGGTTGAGCACGGCGTAGCGGCGTCTCCCTCCTCTTCGCGGCGAGGAATCCTCCACGAAAGCAAGCATAGAGCGGTGAGTGACACACCATTGCCATTTTGAGCTTACTAGTTTGTGTGCTTGGAGCCATTTGTGGCTCGCACACAGTGTATCGGCAAGTTCCTTGCATTGACACGTGCGACATGTGCGCACATGTCGCACGTGTCAATGCAAGGAACTTGCCGATACACTGTGTGCGAGCCACAAATGGCTCCAAGCACACAACAAGCCTAAACTAGTAAGCTCAAAGATGGCGATGGTTTGTCACTCATCGCTCTACGCTTGCTTTCGTGGAGGATTCCTCACCGCGAAGAAGAGGGAGACGCCGCTACGCTGCACTCAACCGCCTCGCCGCCGTCGTGCCGCCGCAATGCTCGATCGCACGCTCTCTCTCTCTCTCTCAGCATACACACACACACACACACACACACACACACACAAGGAGATGAAGAAGAAGAAGATGGAGATGGAGCAAGAGCACTCTTCAATTGCACAAATGAGAGAATCAGTGAATTTTAGGTTTAGTTGACTTTTATATGAGCTCACCCCCTTCACACTTGGGCGCCCATGCTTAGCCAACTAATCCATTGAATGTTCTAGTTAGAGTGCGCCTCTCATCGGCGATCACTCTTACCCTTTTCCTATTGGACCGACAAGCCCGGTACTTGACTCTACCAAGTAAATAATACAACGTCCGTCGTAGGTGATAGGGTGTCCGTGAGCCGTGAGGGTTAACAAAAACGAAGAATATCATCGCCAAAAAGCACGCATCATGTGCATCCACATGGAAATACAAACAAGCATCAAAGCATGCACCGAACGTGCATCAAATGGGCATCCAAATCATGTGAAAATAAGCTCACAATCATACCAAAATGCCTTCAAAACTCTTTGCAAATCCGTGCACCACACTCTCTGAAATCACCTCAATCACATGCGTCAATGCACATAACCTTTGATGAATCTGCTCTTGAATCCTAAGAGTTCACAAGAGTACATACATCCACCAAATGTTCTCAACTGATGCACATAAATTTGCTAAAATTTTCAGCCCACACTCTCTTCACTGAGAGCAAACCGTAAATGTGCAAACCAAGAGAACCACCAAGCTCAATCCGAGCTCTTTGAATGTAGCAAATTGGCTCCAAAAGCACTCTAGATCACCACAACATGCATACATCATCCGCATATCAATGTGCAAGTGTATGTCTGCATGTACGTACATATACACTTAGACACACCAAAAAACTCATGCAATGCAAAGGGCTTGTATGCAGAAGAACCTATAAAAGTAGACCACCCTGCTGTCTGAAGTAGATAACTTCAAAACCGTGCGGAATTTTGCAAAAAATTCCTTTTGCAAAGTTGCAAAGCGCGCAAAAATGGTTAGGATCTATGGGAATTGACCTACAATGCTGATTCTAACCAAGAGAAATCTGATCTGCAAAATCTGCAACCTGTCCTACAGGACATGCAGGCAGTCGGAGCCATGTATCTCAAAATCAATGAGGATTCTGTGAAAAAATTTATTCTGCAAAGTTAAAGAGCACAAAAAATCAAACTAAAGTCGAGGGAATTGGCATGAACAGAAACCTTTTGAAAAACCAAGGCAGATCTACAAAAACATGCTGAAATTTTGCTGCTTCATGCTTGCTTCCCTGCTAAGATCCAATGGTGCTCTCCGATCCTCAAGCTCTAATACTAGTTGAAGTGCACGAGCGAGAGTGTGTGTGTGTGTGTGTGCAACAATGGAGAAGAGAAAAGAAGAGGAGACCTATGTTTGGAGGGGCTAAAACTCAGTATGAATATGTGAGTCCCCTCATTATATTATGTACATAAAAGAATAAGTGTAGTGGGCGGGCGCCTGGCCTAACCGGTCACATGGGGCTTTACCCCAACAAGATGCACAAAGAAGAGGAGCAAACCAATGGCTTGTGTTCCTACTCTGTGCGATATGATGTTTCAAATCACTAGTACAAAGAGGCCTTCTAGTGGTAGAACTCTCATCAACATTTCAAAATGCTCGAGGAAGAAGTCTTTTATTGACATTGTTTCTAGTGGTGTTCTACAATGGGGATTGTTAGGTTTTGCAAGCCCGTGGGAACACCGCTTATAGCATATAGTGCATGTTCAGTTAGAGTCAAGTCTGCATGGCAGCTCTTTTGGCTTTATATTGTAAGGTGTTTTTACAAAGGAACTCAATATACTATCATAGCGTGTTTTTGATTTTTTTGTGTCGACTCTCTCGTACCCTCTCTCTCCATCTCGTTCTACTCTCTCGCCTTCAACCTTCTGCAATTCTGCTCTTCTCCTAGCCATGGCACCCCATCGGCTTCACCCCCCATAGCCTCGCTCCCATCATTGCTCATGCTGGAATAGTTGAACATAAGAGTTCAAGTCTATTAGTTTACAAGTCACGTGGAGTGACATAGAGTCCAACACTCACTGCATAAGTGCACTGTAAGATAAGAGCACCTATGCTCGATGACAAAAACCCTTCTTAAAGGGGTGGTAGCTTGTAAAGCTTATCCATATGCTTTGATGGCTACACCTACTCTTTTAAGCACCCATCAATCATCGCTATTGACACAACATATTGTTTTCGATGCATACACAAGCACATATATAAATGTCTAGCCATTGGACATATGCACTCATCAATAGTTCAACTTTTGGCCCATTTGTAAAGCTATCAACTACCTTGTCTATCCTCGTGCACCGTTACTTAAAGTTTTTTTTTTTTTTTTTCCCCCAAAACTCACAATTGTGAGTGAATAAACAACTTTTCTACACAAATGGGTGCGTAAAGATTAAGGCCTCATGACTAGACAAGTTTTGTGCCTTTCATTAACATTATTACGTAGGAGGTCTCTTAAACTCAGAGACATTATTACGTAGGAGCGAGGGAAAGAGCGTACCTCTTTTAAACCGAGAGAGAGAGAGAGAGAGAGAGAGAGAGCGAGCAATGGCAGCTACGGGAGATGGCGGGGTCGTGAACAACATTATCTGCTTACTTTCAGACCCGGAAGGAAACCCTCTTGGAAACCCTCTTGACCTCCCGCAGAACGCTGGTCCTGCCGAACTCTATACACTCGTTAACAGTCTCCTAAACAATGTAAGCTATCTTTGTGTGGCTCGCTTGGATTTATTAAAGCATTTTCTGCATCGATAACAGCTGGATGTTTGCAATAAAACTCTTGGGTTTGTTCTGGGCTCAAGGCTCTCGTTAGAAAATGATGTCCTATTCTTGAATGCCTTTCTCTTGGGTGGGTTGCCTGAAAGAGACTCCATGGCGATCACAAGCATTTTCACGCATGGCTCTCACCATTAAAAAGCGCTATTGTCCGGAAGGAGGCTCAATGAGATGCTCTATTAGACGAGTACACAACACATTGTGCATGGGCAATGGTGCTGCTAGGCCCCTCAATATCTCCCATGGGTGGAGTATAGGGAGTGGGAGCAGTTTTGTGGCTGGGTTTGACTTGGTTGAATGTGAGCTAGATAGCTTGTGTCTAGCACGTTTTGGCCATGCTTGCTTGGCTTCTGCGTGCTTGCATGTGCCCAAATGTAACCGGCAAGCCAATGGCAAGGCGGTGAATCAGCAACAAGCACGCCAATAAACTTGGAAACTTAATCACACTTGAACTTTAAAACAGCTGTAGACGAACACGAAGTGGCAGAGTTCCACTTTCAAATTCACTTGCCCAGAGTTTGGCGCCCCTTTCGGCACTTCTTTAATATTATCAATTCCATACAATACAAATGTCGGGGAGTCACATTGGAGGTGTGTAACTAAATACTCATCTGCCAAAAGTGCTTGGGCACTCGATACAAAAGCAATTGATACAAAAGCTGGCGCCCAAAAGCACAACTGCTAAAAACAAGTCGCCGCAAAAGCCCATAAGTCAATTGCTTTCATAGCCAGAAAAGCTGCCATGTCAGTTGCCATATGGCTTTCCACGTTAGTGCGTCCGTTTTGGCACGTGTCATATGAATCTCGATGCAAATTTTGCCAGGATTCTTGCGTGCGTGGCTTGAACTAGAGTCTTGTGCTCTTTCCTTGCTCTGTCCGGTCAGGTCATGGTCATGCCAAAAATAGCTCAGTAGACATTGACTCTATGCATACATGTATTTGACTTTTCAAAAAATGCAGTAGTACAAAGGCACTAGTCACTGAACAATCACAATCACATTCACATCATTATTCCCGTCAAGATCTTAGACTCAAATCGTGATCATCATGACTTATTTAGCAATCACATCTATGTCGTGCTGATCTCTAACAAATGTCTTGATCCACTAAATCTCGTCATTTCCAGATTCATATCATTGCTTAGAAAAATCCTTCAAACATTTCATCTTACACACGGACTCAAACAAAGAGACAATTGTAAGAGTTCATGAAATGTTTAGTTTTTAAGGAGCTCCAACCATAATAAAACACATCATGGTCAATCATTTATGTACATATCGTAAAGGCACTCAACATAGCCCTGTCAGCCTATCAACATTCCCAAATGTCAAACACAAATTGGTTGATTCTATTTACTTCTAGGCAAGCTATGACAAAGGAGTGGAGTGGTGTTTCTCTTATGCAGATACACCACGCTAGATTCAATTCTCTGATTCGGTGTGCACTTTTGGAAAAGTAGGAGCTAAATCAAAGCCTCAAGGTAAAGCTCTAAGATATGAGGAGGTTTGCTAAGTCCTCGTCCTCCATCCACTTTGCATCAAGAGTTGGATAATTCTTGAACTTGACCAAATATTTGTTGACCAGCTTACCCTTCACTTTTTCACGCACTAGGACCTACTCATGTATAAGAATTCTTCTACCTTTGGTTGCATAGTACCCACGGTCTCACGCACTGCTTTCCAAAATAAAGTGGTAAATCTAGGGTCTTTATTTGAAACAATAGACTTGACATCCCATGAACCCGAAAAAAATCTATCTACATTAGTCCAAATGCCATCGTGCCCACTCCGAGTCTTGGGAAGATCAAAGATGAAGTCCATCCTCCCATGGTTGATCTAAGGCTACAGGAGTCTTGTCACTTTGGTGTTTATCATACTTCACTTTTCGACATACAAGTAAGTACGCACAATTTCATCCACATTCTTTTGGAGCTGTGGCCAATAGAAGTAAATCTCAACACCCTCAAGTGTCGCATGTATGCATGTGTGCCCAACAATAGGATGATTGTGACACTCCATTAACACCCTTGGCCTTAAAACACATGTCACAATCAACATGGTCTTTCGCATCAAATATCTTTCCTCTAGAGAATACTCTGAAATTGTCTCCCTACTCTGTACCCTATCAAAGATCTCACCAAAATCAGGGTCTGTAGCATACTACTCCCGTATCGCATCAAAGTCCTGATGATGCAATGAGGTAACAACGAATATTTCTGACTTGCTAGAGGACTCATTTGCCACCACATTCTTCTTTTTGTTCAAGTACACTACTTTAAAATAAAAGTGTGACAATATGTTCGCCGTTCTTTTGATAACTTGTTCTAGGACAAGAAATATTTCAAACTGATGATCAGTGTACACTGTAAAATCTGGCCCGAGCATTTAATGCCTCCATTGAGCCAAAGCATGAATAACTACTAAGACTTCCTTTTCATAAATCAGTACAATTCTCTCTAGTTTTGATAACATTGGACTTTCATGAGCTATGACATTTCCTTCTTGCATTAAGACCGCACCCAGACTGGTTTCACAAGCATCACAATAAGCCTGAAAAGGTTTTTTTGCAAATGTGGTAAACTCAACACTAGCAAGTAGTCGACTTCTGCTAGAGTCTCTCAAATGTTGCAATGTGTGAGGGTGCCTAAGTGAGTGGTACTCCTTTCTGAGTCAGGATATGCAACACGACGAAGCAATCTCCGGAAATTGTATGATGAACCGCCTATAGTAAGAGCACAAGCCCAACAAGCTTCTCAAATCATGTACATTTCTTAATGTAGGTCAATCACGACTAGCTGCCACTCACATTCTTTGACATCGTTGTTTTCTCCAAATCTGAAGTGGAACATAGAGAGCATAAGTGGAACATAGAGAGCATTTGTTGTTAGTATTCAAGGTGTTGAGAGACCACATATTGGTAATCAATAGAAAGAAGTGCGAGTTCTTTCTACTAGAGACACTTTTTTTGGGGGACATTGTTTCGTCCAAGGGTGTTAGCATGGATCCAACTAGCCCACAAATTGTCTATGCTCTTGAAAGATCCTATCCATGATCCTGTTCTACGTTGCAAGAGCATTTGTGAAACCGAAAGACATCACCAAATACTTGTACTATGGATGTACCAAAAGCTGAAACGGAAGATAAAAAGGTTTGGACGACTAAAATGGAAAGTGAAGATTCCGACACGGAAAAATTACTAAGCATGGTCGTGTATACATCTCTAGGAGCAATTCTGGTATGATGATAGTCAACTTTAAGATCCCCTACTAAACATGTAGAACTTTGTAATCTATCAAATATATCATCGATCCTGGGTATTGGAAACTTGTTCTTGATGGTAATCTTAATAAGAGTCCTATAGCTATACACATCCTCCAAGATCTGTCTTTCTTGCGCACAAGTGCCAGTGGAGAACAAAAAGATGAAGTGGTGTACTGGATCAAGCCCTTTTCCAAAAGGTCTTTCACGTGGTTCGTGATTTCTTCTTGTTGAGCACTGCTCACTCTAAAAGGTGGTCCGTTTGGAGGAATAATACCAAGTTTCAACTCTATGATATGATTCTCTAGTCGTTCAAAAGGTAACTTGCCAGGCAAACTTGTATGAGAAACAATCGACATGAGCTTGAAGGAAACTATTACGCTCTGACTCTAGCTCTATCAAACTTGACTCCATATTTTTACAAAGATTTATGTAAGGTGTAGCGGAATGAATGTTTGCGCTTTGCTCAAGATGAGTACTCCGAATTGTGCTCAAGGTTCTTTTAGTTCTTATGGAAGGGAGAGCCTTCCGTTCTTAACGAGAGAGTGCTATGATCACAAACATAGTGAATGGACATTGTGCGTGCAAGTGTATGAGACTGAGAGATAGAGAGAGAAGAGAGATACGACACCAGAGACGTAAAACCCTCCTCCGAAGGCCCCTCTCTCGTCGGCGAGAGTGGTTTACTATTGATTGCACAAAGTGGTACAATGATGATGCATGGAAACTGATGCTACTTGGGACTATGTTGGTGACGACGACGATGACCTAAGGGCTGAAATCTGCGACCTTCTAATTGCTGAAAATCTGCTGAACTTGGGGCTGTTTTGGGTGGCTGAAAACGCAGGCAGGTTTGGCTGCGTTTTTCGAGGCTGAATCTTCTTGACAAAAACGCTGATGGCTACTGTGATCTGTGGCTGAAAACGCTGCTGAAATTGCAGCCTTCTGATGGCGATGAAAACACTGCAAAGCTGAGGCTGAAATCCAAAAACGCTATGGGATTTGATGACCAAAAATACTAGCAAAGCTGGTGTTTGGCAAATGCTAGGTGAGGGGTACTGTTGGCGATGAGAGGATTGCTGAAAATGCCAAGGTGTAGGGGATGCTGTGCAAAAACGCTAGGTGATGCTGGATCTGCAAAACGCTAGATCTCCTGGGGGGGGGGGGGGGGTATGCTGAGAAGTTGCCTGTTGAGCGTGGAGCTCCTGCTGCCTCTTCTGCCATTTAGTGCTAACTTTGGTTTGCTTATATATTTTCTTAGCAAAATTGCCCTACCTACTTTTGTTGGAAAGTCACTTAAATTATTAAGTGAAAAATACCAAAAATAGGTAAAATAGGCTAAATGCACTGGAAAATTCCCTAATTGATTCTAATGGATTCTGATGGGAATACTGATGATCATGCTGTGTGCAACCAGAGGATATGCATCTACACTAAGTGACTGGGTATGCACGGTCTACGAATAGACTCACAAAAGTGCCAGATCACTTCTAATCTAGACTTACTGGACTATTGAACCCTGATCATGCTGTAGCTTGTCCACGGACACATAGGGTTGGATGTGTCACGTGACATCCCCTCCTTTTCAAAGTGAGGTACTGATACCGAACTGTATGGCGTCGAGGGAGATCGCCAATAGCATCCAGAATCCTGGAAGGGACTTTTCGCCAGCCCACGCTGATGTGTGGGTCGTGCGGTACTTGAACTTCATAAAGGTCTGCAACGCTTGCTTCTTTGGGCCGCGCCGAAAGCGACACAAAGTCTTCTGTGGCTCCTTCGATGCTTCAACTTCGTCTAGAGTCGTGCTTCTTCCTTCTTCAAGAATCTCCATGGCTGAAAATTCTTGAAACCACTTCCAACACAAAAACATAAACATACCAATTCCATGTAAAGTGAGTGGAAAAAATCTTGTCTTCCTCAAAGACTGTGCATGCAATGTAGATGAACAAAGAGACGGAGTGCCAGACCGTTCACCACACACACGCAAACAATGAGATCGAATCTTTCTCTTTTGATCTAAAGCAATCAATTGTGGCAATTCACAACGGAGGTGCCCATGCTTGGTGCTCATACTTTCATGTGCTCGTTCGGAAACTGTGTCATGCCAAGGAAGAGACATGGAATGTGACTTCCTGACATACATACTTTTCAGCTTTTCATGAAAAATCCGCATACATTCGTGCTCATCCATGAGAGAAACGTGCTCAACATACAATATGTCATGCCTAGGAAAAGGGATCACATAAAGATGCTGACTAAAATACAGGAAACGATCACGAATGAAACACTCGAACAATGTGTGCGTATCAATCATGCGAACACATAATACTTCCTGTGAGGGTTCTTTGGACCTAGGTTCGAGAGCCAAGATCGATCCTTCCTGAGGGGGTTCTTTGGACCTAGGCTTGAGAGCCAAGATCGATCCTTCGTGATTGATCGAATCTGCAATGAGGTTAGCTTCGCTAGAAAAAGCCTCAACTAACTCATCATCCTTGTGAACAATCACGTCATCTTCATGCAACTCATCATGCTTGTGAGAAATCACATTTTGATCATGCAAATCATCATGCTTGTGAGAAATCACATCTTGATCATGCAAATCATCATGCTTGGCATTAGCATCCAAATCATCATGCTTAACAATATCATTTAAATCATTATGCTTATCTTTGTCGTCCAAATCATCATGCTTATCATCTTCATTCAAATCATCATGCTTCTCACAATCATGCAAATCCTGTGTGTCATGCTTTGGAGAAGAAGAGACTGAGAGAGTCTCCTTTTCTCGAGTCTCTTGCATCTGTGCCCGAGCTTGAGAAACGAGTTGCAAGAACTCTTTCATGTGTTGGTCGCTCATTCCTTTGACGACGGCTGTCATTCTTTCTTGGTGTCTGCGCTCCATTTCTGCTTTTCTTTCTGCTCTTCTTTCTGCGTTTCTTGCTTCGCGTTCGAAATTCCTTTCCATAAACATTTGCTTCAACTCCTCCATAGGAGTTAGTGCAATCTTTGACATAGATGGGGAAGGGGGAGGGTCGGAAAAACCTCCTGGTGGGGAAAATTCTTCTTTGCCTCTCTCATGCTCATCATCTCCAAGCGAAGTATCCATTCCGCTTCGAGTGAAGACCATTCTGAAGTTGTGGGTTCTTGTGGGTTCTTGGGGTCTTGGGTTCTTAAGTTCACGAGGAACTTAGGTTCTTGGGGTTCTTGGGTTCGTAAGTTCACGAGGAACTTGGATTCTTGAGGTTCTTGAGGTTTTCTTTCGCTTGCAAACCGTGTTTGAGAAGGATCTTCTCTTCACCCGAGTTCTACTCCTTTCCGCGGGCGCACCCCTTGGCGGCCTTGCGCTCACACCAAGGTTGCTTTTTCCCACCTCACGTCGATTGGCCGGCTGCTAAGTGCTCGGTCCGCTCTCAATGAGTGAAAAGAGACACAAGGGGAGGCTGGACAAGCCCTTCTTTTTTGGGATTCCTGTCACTCTTCAAAAACACGATTAGGAATCGACACGCCCAAGCGAACTTGGGTTCGTGCGACCGCAACAAGCAAAAAAAATTATTGTGATTCTTGTGGTTCTTTCCTTGAGTGATACAGAACACTGCCAAAGCTCTGATACCAATGTAAGGTGCAGCGGAATGAATGTTTGCGCTTTGCTCAAGATGAGTGCTCCGAATTGTGCTCAAGGTTCCTTTAGTTCTTATGGAAGGGAGAGCCTTCCGTTCTTAATGAGAGAGTGCTATGATCACAAACAAAGTGAATGGACACTGTGTGTGCAAGTGTATGAGATTGAGAGATAGAGAGAGAAGAGAGATACGACACCAGAGACGTTATAAAACCCTCCTCCGAAGGCCCCACTCTCGTCGGCGAGAGTGGTCTACTATTGATTGCACAAAGTGGTACAATGATGATGCATGGAAACTGATGCAACTTGGGACTATGTTGGTGACGACGATGGGGACGACGACGATGACCTAAGGGCTGAAATCTGCGACCTTCTAATTGCTGAAAATCTGCTGAACTTGGAGCTGTTTTGGGTGGCTGAAAACGCAGGTTTGGCTGCGTTTTTCTAGGCTGAATCTTCTTGACAAAAACGCTGATGGCTATTGTGATCTGTGGCTGAAAACACTGCTGAAATTGCAGCCTTCTGATGGCGATGAAAACACTGCAAAGTTGAGGCTGAAATCCAAAAACGCTATGGGATCTGATGACCAAAAACGCTAGCAAAGCTGGTGTTTGCAAACGTTAGGTGAGGGGTACTGTTGGCGATGAGAGGATTGCTGAAAACGCCAAGGTGTAGGGGATGCTGTGCAAAAACGCTAGGTGATGCTGGATCTGCAAAACGCTAGATCTTCTTGGGGGGGGGGGGGGGGGGGTTGGCTGAGAAGTTGCCTGTTGAACGTGGAGCTCCTGCTGCCTCTTCTACCATTTAGTGCTAACTTTGGTTTGCTTATATATTTTCTTAGCAAAATTGCCCTACCTACTTTTGTTGGAAAGTCACTTAAATTAATAAGTGAAAAATACCAAAAATAGGTAAAATAGGCTAAATGCACTAGAAAATTCCCTAGCTGATTCTAATGGATTCTGATGATCATGCTGTGTGCAACCAGAGGATATGCATTTACACTAAGTGACTGGGCATGCATGGTCTACGGATAGACTCCAAAAGTGCCAGATCACTTCTAATCTAGGCTGACTGGACTGACTGAACCCTGATCATGCTGTAGCTTGTCCATGGACACATAGGGTTGGATGTGTCACGTGACAATTGAGTAAACAAAAAGACTTGATTTCAATAATTTTGAAATGACGGAAGCCGATGGACTCGCCTTTAAGTTCTGCATCAATGACCACATCTCTACCCTTATAGCCCGATGATCTGCAACGATGCTGTTCTTGTGGTGGCAAGGCATCCCCAAGAGTACATCACTCCCTGTCAAAGGCATGATATGGCAGTGCTAGTGCCCAATGTAACCCTGACAATGCAACCGAAGTTTGCCTATGATATGTGTTACGACGACTATATGCCTTGGTGCTGCTAACATTGCATCCATCTGTGGTCCCATCTCTTCAAGCTTGATTCCCAACCAAGCCGCCATCTCTAGCGAGATGAAGTTGGCTTTGGCATTGGAGTCAGAAAATGATGGGTTGTTGTAATTTTGAGAACCAAATGCAAAAACTTGAGGTTGTTCTACTGTCCTTGAAATCAAAGGGAATGCTAAAGTTATTCTGTCTAGACCAGCCCAAGGCTGTTAAGTTAGACCCGGGTAACCTATGCACTCATCAGAGGAGTTCACACGAGATATGGCCATGCTCATGGCATATGGGATTTTGACATTCCCTGAGAAGACACCACCATCTTGGGTGGACAGACACTTACCACTTGACCTCGACACGTCAGATCACTTGCTTACACAAGAGCATCTACATGGACTTAGGGAGAGGATCGTGTATCTCTTCGTGGACAGGTTCATTGTTTGGATCTACAGACTGGAGTGGGACTTCAGTGCTTTTGGACTCTCTTGGAGAGTTTACCCGCGAGATGCGGGAGATCAGGCATCCCGCGATTACATCCGGAGTCACCCGGAGCTTGGCTTGGATGGTAGTGCAGTTGCTCTTGTACACTCATGATCATTTGGATTGCTACCTTAAGAGTTGCTTACACTCACCCTCGATAACCTTACAACAGATTTATCCCCCGACCTGGGCAGTAGGCCACTCCCAGCTCATTCACATTGAGAGTTGCACCGAGATGTGGTTTGGTGGCGTTGTTGGCGTGGAGTTGGTTTTGGTTGACATCAGGAGATATAGGCAAGGCGGCACAGACAGATTGGTCTGGCCTTTCCTCTTTTCAGAGGTTCTTCACAGCGTAGACTTCTCAGTTTGGCTTCCCTACTTCTACAGGATGATTTCGGTGCAGACAGCTTGGTCTGACCACACCTCTTCTCAGAGGCCCTTCACAGCGTAGACTGTTGAGTTTTGCTTTTCCCTCATCTTGGATTACCCTACCTATTGACAGGACACCATTTGGTGGTGATCCGTGCGGTCTCTCGATGACTGCTGCAGCTTACGGTAGCTTCTACTATGCAGACTGTTTAATCTGGCTTTCCTTGATTCAGAGGATGTTTACGGCGTAGATTGCTACATCTGGCCTTCCTGGAGTTTTACACAGCTTAGCCACTTGGCCACACTGGGTTACAGGTTCATGCATTGAGAGGCTTCTGTGCATACTGATGACGGTTCCTGGGCTTCCCCATTTTCTCCAGACAGTTTGACTACATACACCATAGATCCTATTGGCCAGGACACTTGCAGGTCTATTGGCACTCCTTTCACGGCGGAGTACAACAATTTACTACACTGCTCGTGACAATATCTTTCCATGGAGATCTCTCGGAGGTTGGGACACCCCAAACTGCTTCTACACTCATGGAGTATTGTCCTTCAGTGGACATGGTAGCAAACATCTTCACATTTTCCTCACATCTTTGGCTTCACGTGGTTTGTTTAGCATCAAGTGCTGAGAGGAGGTGTTAGATTTACACCACTGTTGCTTCACAGGTCCAGGGTATACTTGTATGGCTAGTATGTCTCCGGGTTGGCCACCCATAGTGTAGGTTGTACCTGGTCCGCCGACCGCCCGAGCTCGGGGCCGGTCGCCCACCTTGTTCGGGCGCTCTCATATATTTCCATATTTCATTTTTTCTGTTGGGTCGTGGGGATTTTTATCAGGCCTTTCTCTACCTCCCCTTGGGCACCTATTTATAGGGCCAGGGGGTACCCACTTCCATCATATGTTGTACTGAGGGTCTTCTGCTCATGGTAGTCATGGGGGGACTGATCGCCCCCTCTTCCTACACATAGCGTTTTGGTGTCTACTCTCTCTCTCTCTCTCTCTCTCTCTCTCGCTTCCGCATATGCGCACTCTCACAGCTCGGATTGCACAAGAGGGAGTTACTCCGCTCCTTTGTCATAGACTACCTAGATAAAATAAAGTCACTTTCTATCTTTGTGATTTCAGGGATACTGATGGGCTGACAATATTTTGTTGTATTACTTTATGAAAGAAGTACTTCGAAATGGGAATTCCTGAAATGAATCTATTATATGTGCTCTCTCATGTGTGTTGTTGAGTGCATGTTTGAAAGACGAAACGGCTGCAACATTTCGGTCTTGTTCACTTGAGAGGTGATGTGTATATGATAGTAACAAGATATTGTCAATCAAGACATCCGCGAGAGATCGGTGAGATCTGGATGTGATTGTTGAATATGTTACAACAGATCATGACTCTCATCCAAGGTTAATTTTTCCGATTTAATGCTTCTTTTAGTGCTAGGCTTCATTATGGCTGAGTCTGCCCTTGATCTTCGGAGTCATGACAGAAACTCAGTATGCTGAACTTTGTGTTGATGTATGCTCATATGTGTGTGTGCGTGTTGTGTTGGGGAGCGTATGTTAGTACCTAGTTCTACACCCACTATTGGGCACTGACGACATTAATGGGGATGTCATGGTGTTTAGTCAATACTATGCATGATGGAGCTGATGGTTATATTGTCTTGTGGGTGACTACCATGGGTCTATACCTTGCACTTTCCTTCAAGGGTGAATCTGGCTTATCCTGGATTCATCTAGGTATATATAGTGATGTGAATGTGATTTTCATGTTCAGTGATAGTCGTCTTTGTGCAAGTGCTAGATATGTGTTGTCTAGTGCGTCGGTACTTAGAGTTAGTGTCTACTGAACTACTTTTTGGCTTATGTTGGTTTTGCAGGTATAATCGAGGGGAATTACAATTCTTTCAAGAGGACGTGGCATGGCCATCTGGACGCACTTCGGACACTGGGAGGTCCAAACCCTAGTGAAAGATGCAGATAAAGTCATAATAACTTGCATATCCAATTCCGAGAGGCCAAATTGAAAGATTTAATTTTATAAGTTGTTTCAACTTATAAGGTCCTGTCCGATGGGGCACAAAGGACACTAGAACTCAAAAATTGCATCAGCCTGCTGACATGGCAGCGTTGTACGGAACCCCCACGATTCGCGTTGACTACTGATGTGGCAGCGTATCGATTTCCATGATTTGCGCTAGCAGCAAGCTATCACGAGCTTTTGGGGCCATGATGCATCCATCTTTTCATGTAACTGCTTTTAGAAGGCCATGGGCCTATAAATTAACTGCCAAGGCCTCACTCTGGCCATATGTGAAGCTGTGAGAGCTTGGCAGAGATAAGGACCCTAGGACATTGTACTTTGCTAAGCATCAATAATAACGAAATATCGAAAGGGCGCCGGTCTTTGGGGCCAATCTCTCTGGGCGGGGAACTTCGCCGTCCCGTGTCGTCTCTCGCTCAGTTTTGTTTAAGTTTGCTAAGTTGTTTTCAGTTTCCAGGCCTTTAACAATGAATTCGTTACATGTGCTCTCTCATGTGTGTATTGTTTGAGTACGTATCGGAAAGATGAAATGATTGCAACATTTTATCTTAGTCACCTGAGGGATAATGTGAATGTGATAGCAAGGAGATTTAGTAGATCAAGCTATCCATGAAATGATCAGCACGTCTTGATGTGATTGCTAAATAAGTTACAATGATCATGATTCTTATCTAAGATCTTGACGGGGATAGTGATGTGAATGTTCAGTGATTGCCGTCTTTGTGCAAGTGCTAGATATGTGTACACTGTAGTCCAGTACGTCAATACTTACTAATGTCAGGTGCAACGGAAGGGTTTATGGATTTTAACTCAAATCTAGTTCTTCTCACGAACACCATGTGACTTCACTTCACTTGAGAAACTGAACACAATGAAAGAGAGAGGCAGAGAAAGAGAAAAGAGAGACGACACCGCCCGTTGGGCCCCAACCACCCTCAAGGGCCCCCTTGCTTTGTTGCTAGAGCAAGTAATCGCTTTAGATTACTTGCACAAATGCTACAATGCTAAAATACCGATACTCTATGCAAAAATGCCAAGGTTGATTTGGGTCTTGGTGCCGATTTGAACTGTTTGACTCTGGTTTGAATACTGGTTTCAATGCTTGGTGATTTACTCTCGGGTGGATTAGTGAAAAATGATGTTTGAGAATGCTTCCACATACTCATGGCCTGGACCCGTGTGGTTATTTGCAGGGCAAATATTGAATGCTTGAAAAATATTGTTGTTGTTACTCCCGGCCCAGACCTGGATGGTCATGCGGGAGGAGTATTAAGAAGTCTGAGCAGTGGTTACTCTCAACACCTCCAAACGATGTAGGTTGCGGTTTGGGGGGTGTTTGGTTGTAAAAGGCCTCTATATCTTCCGGCCCGGACCTTTTTAGGTTATGCGGGAGGAGTGATGAGGGAGTCGTTGAATATCTCTCGGCCCGGACTTTGTTAGGTTATGCGGGAGGAGTGTTCATCGGCGACTTTATGTTTCTATGTCTTGTAACATGCATATGTGAGCATTTGTGTCACATCGTGATGTGCCAACCACTGAATATTCCTGATTGGATGAGATTGCTTGGGTATGTAATTTTAGTGCATCAAAACATCGGTGGAAGATCAGTGCGGTCTGGGTGTGATGGCTAATTTTACTACGCCTGAATATCAAGAGTTCCGATCTGGATGAAAGGAGAAGCCAACTCCTTGATCAAAAGAGCCGAAAGGAGAAGCCAACTCCTTAATAAAGAAGAGCAAACTGATCGTCCCTCGGAATGTCCCTCGGATTTTTTTATATAGCTAACTTGAGTTGTTTTGCAGATATGCTATAATCCCGGACGATTACTTCCTTTCAAGAAGGGGGGATGTCACAAACTGCTGACGTGTCAAGTCACTAAAGAATGGAGCCAACCTTCAGATCTCGGCCGAGGGGCCTAAACCCTAAGAAGAAGAAGAAGAAGAAGAAGAAGAAGTGGAAAAATTGATGACATGGCATCTAGTACAGAATTCCTGATTTTACGTTGGCCTACTGACGTGGCAGAACTGTGCAAATTTCCGCATTTTGCTGACGTGGCAATTGTACGGATTTCCGTAAATCATGGTGGCAGTTTTTATAGCTTTTTGGACCAATTGCTGTTGAGTTTAAAGCTTTTCATGTAAATTGCTTTTAATGGCCAAGGGCCTTTAAATATGAGGCGAGGGCTCATTCTTTGGCACTCTTCTGGGAGAAGGTGTAGAGCGTGGAGTACCGGCTTGTACTGTGTTGATGCAATATAAAGAAATACCAAAAGGAATGCCAAGGTTTGGGGCCAATACTCTCTGGGGTTGAATTCCGCCACTTCGTGTCGCGTGTGCTCTCTCTCTTTCAGTTCAATTGTTATTGAAGTGCTAAAAGTCTGTTCAGTCTGTTCTTTTCTATTGGCACGTGGTGCCCGTCTTGCGACATATTCTGTCTATTACGTAACTCTACACATACACAAAATTGGCGTTTCGCTCAGACGTTTTAATGAGGCCTTAGCCTAGGGTGAAACGTTTCATGGTGAAACGTCTATACGTAACTCTACACAAACACAAAATTGGTGTTTCGGTCAGACGTTCCAGTGAGGCCTTAGCCTAGGGTGAAACATTTCATGGTGAAACATCCACGTTTCAGGGTGAAACATTTCGGGTGTGAAACGTTTCACGGTTACGCTGGCCTAGAGCCTATGCTTTCAAGTAACTGCTTTTGAAGAGGCCAGAGGCCTTTATAAGTGTGCCAGGGCCTCTCCTCTCAATAGATTGGCTTGGTAGCATTGCGAGAGAGAGGACCCTCGAACATTGTACTCTTGCAAATCAATAATAAAGGAATACCGAAAGCGGCGTTAGCCTTTGGGGCCAATGCATCTGGGCGCGAAACTCAGCCATGCGGTGTCGACTCTCTCTCTCTCTCTCTAAGTTGTGCTGAGTTATTTTGCAGTAGATTTTTGGCTGCGGAGTGTCCAAGTCTATTGTAGACTTTATCTTTGATCTTTCCAAGACTGTGAGTGGGCATGATGGTCTTTGGACTATCGTGGACAAGTTTAGCAAATAGGCTCATTTTGTACTCGTGAAGAAGACAATGATAGCCGATCATTTGACAAAGCTGTTTGTCTCGTACATCTTTCGGGAGCTGCCTTTGTTTATCGTGTCAAGTAGAGATGCTTTATTTACCAGTTTGTGTTGGAGAGTAGTGTGTGAAAATGTGGGCATTGAATGTTTCCGATGACTTTGGCTATTACTTGGGCGTCAGTTTTGTTCTTGTTTGACCTTTCTTTGTCCTGCCGGCTTTGGTGATGCCATGCCACCACTTTTGTTCCCCCCCCCCGCCCCCCAAAAGAAGAGTAATGGCCTCGATTACACAGTGACCATTCACATCTAAATCCCCATTGGACATGAGACATTTCACATTCACATTTAGCTGGTTATCACATCCTGGGTGCATTGAGCTCTATACAAATGTCTCTGGTGAGGTAAAATCGTCTCATTGGTGAAGTGTCTATAGATTGAATGCGACAACCATTCTTCCCACATAAGTCCTTGGGCAGAATACTGTGAGCCACATTACCCATGATTATGCTAAAAATACATAACCATAAGACTTTCAAAATTCACAATCCTATTGATTTGTTATGAAAAGTGGAGTGGTTCTTCTTATACAACATGTACTGCCCTAGATCAACGACTCAATATTGGGCTGAGCTCTGTGTGAGCTCTAAACAGAGAAGCTCCTCACAACTATAGATTAATGATGAGATCTTCTCTAAGGGCCCATACATCGCATACTTTGGAAAAAGCCTCTCCTTACCCTTCTTTCTAAGGTGGGCCTTTTCAAATCTATGAAGCACCCAATCATCTTCCTTCACCTACAAGTTGCATCCATGCTTGCTTGCTACCTTCTTATGCGTTCTTGAGACATCTGCAAAGCCTCCTTAACCTTAGCACTTGTAGTCTCTAAAACATGTACAAAATGATTTGCCTGGAATATTTTGTCCTTGGTGCACAAAATTGATGGAACCTTTCTGCCAGCCTCGACAATCTCAAATGGTGCCCTCCTTATGGAATTGTGAACAGTGTTATTGTACACCAATGGCAAATACTTATTGAGACTTATTTTTAGAGATATAGCACTTCAACAAGTCTAACACTACAAAGTTGGGAAGCTCTGGCTGTCCAATTGTCTATGAATGAAACGACGAAGAGAATTAGAGAATAGTACCCACATCTCACACACTGCTTTCCAAAATAAATTGGTAAATCTGGGGTCTCTATCTGAAACAATATACCGAGGCATCCCATGCAACCAACCACAAAAATAATCTATCTACAATGTCCAACGAGATCCATCTACCAAGTGGTCCCTAGGAACCCCACAACTCCCCTTAATAGAAGTCTAGATGATCCCTCTAGAAGGTTTATTTGTCAAATCAAGTAGCTCACTACCTGAATCATCTTTCACGTGATCACAATTGAGAGTGTGTCTTGACCCTTTCAGAAGATCCAGTCTCATTCTAAAGTTTCATTCTGTAGTCTAGTGCCTGTCTTGATTCTTTCAGAAGAATCTAGAATTTCTTTTCTTAGTCCAGGACCTGTCTTGATCTTGTACTTACACTTGTCCAGTTCTGATCTGTACCTAGTTCAAAAAGTTCTTGCAAACCTGTTAATGATGCTTTATGACACCCCTCTCACGACACATCCAGATTATTCGCTTCTACTTGTGGATCTACTAAATGGAAATAGATGTTTATTAAGCTAAGAATTAATCTAGAAACAGTATATGACTTACAAATTCAGCAGTAGGTATTTTGGATGCTCTTTCCACTCAATTCAAGCAGTAACAGTTCAGATTAAGCTATAAATAGGATGGTGTTACTGTTACTCCAGTTTCAGCCCAAAAAATAGAAGCCGGTCAAGACGTAGCAGTTTCTGGAGCAGCTATAAGCAGGATGCTTGTTCCTATTACTCCAGTACACACATTTTAATAAGCAAAAGAAATAATCTTCATTGGTAACAAAGTTTTGCTGCTTCTCACTCCGCATTCTTTTGCCTGTTAATGTGAATTGAAGCATCTGTTCACTTTTTACGGTGCACAGTTTAAATGACTAAACTGTAACGATTGTTTTACATCTGAATGTCTTGTATAGGAGGAAAAAGTCCCTTATGCCTTTTATATAAATGACAAAGAGCTCGTCGGTCAACTTGGAGCATACCTCTTGGAAAACAAAGGTAGGGAGTTTTTTTTTTTCCCTTTTCATTGTACCCCATGAAAGACAAGGGTCGTGATATATTTACTCTATCTGAGGCTCAATCACCCTGATTTTCGATCGATGGGAATTCTTCAGCATCACTACGTTTTATCAGCCAGTAGGCTGTAGGGGATTGCTATTGTTAGTACGTACCAATCTGCCTATTTGTCAGTGACCATCTTACCCATCCATTTGCAACTGCCTGTGTGCATTCAAACATAATTTATGTTTGAAAGTAATGTCTATATGCAACTCAACTTTCCCTCTCCCAAACCCATCCCAGGATAAAATGACATGAATAAACTTTGTGATGCGGTAGTGTTAATCTTGATTTTGAGTTTGTTATTGTTTGCTATCTCAGTTTCGGTGGAACAAGTATTGCGCATTGTTTATCAACCTCAAGCTGTTTTCCGAATTCGCCCTGTCACACGCTGCTCTGCCACTATAGCAGGTATACACTTCCCTTTTCATGGCATTAGCCAGCTTTGGGGTCTCCTCAAATTTTGAAGGTTACTCGGGAGTCTTCATTTTTTACGAGTTCTATTTTCAACACTATTTTGGTGTTGTGACTTTATTTCTATTGCAAGGAACTCTCTCTCTCTCTCTCTCTCTCTCTCTCTCTCTCTCTCTCTCTCTCTCAGCTAGACACCAGGAGGACATGGATACAGCCAGCACAAGAGCTGGGCACGAAGATGGCTTTCTACAGAGAGCATCTTCTACAGCTTACGGAGGACAGTTTTGTGACGAGGCCCAGGTGCATGGACACCCTCTTGTCTCATGGGGTACGATGTGCTATTGGCCAGATACGCACATCTTCACACTAGCTGCGGATCGAGACTGGGAGATACAGCGGAGTACTAGCAGAGGCCAGGACTGCCCCCTGTGTGACACATAGTCTGAGACAGAGTTGCACTACACATGCCACTGCCCCGTCTATTACGAGATACGAGGCCGCTTCCACTGCTTGTTCAGAGAGGGCTTTGGACCACTCTCCAGAGTCATGCGATACGAGGATCAGAGATGCTTGGGTTTGTTTTTGCTCGAGCTGAGCAGACACAGAGAGAGTCTGATGAGAGGAGAGGCTAGCCAGTCTCAGAGACAGATCACAGACTTCTTTAGAGTATGACACTGGACACCCGGAGGAGTTACTACCACAGCAGAGCTCGTCGCCTCACTCCAGATGCACACTGATCGACCGGGCAACCGAGCTGGGGAGATCTAGACGCCCGCGACTACGGAGGGCTACACAGCACCGATGGAGGCTGCATCAGAGGATTCGGATCACTTTGGCTCGACATGCACGATGCTCGATCAGACTACTGACCATGGGAGGAGATTGATGAGATCCGCCAGCGACCGATGCTGGATCTCTTGTGATTTTAGCTATCCCAGCTAGCTGATTTGTTCACACCTTGCAATTTAGGATTCCATGGTAGTCATTTAGTCATATTGTCATTTCATTTCATTTTGTTACTCGGACTTTGTATCAGATCCACCACATTGTAACTTTCAGGTCTCATAGGTCACTTTGGTCTTTTGAAGACGTTAATATAACATTTCATTTCATTTCATCTCTCTCTCTCTCTCTCTCTCTCTGTTTTTCTTTTTGGGAAAACTCTCTCTTCTATATTACATTATCTTAATTTTTTACATCTTTCCAGCTCTCACAATACATCAATGTACTCTTGCCCTGGAGTTTGGCAAGGCAAGATAGTCCTCAAGAAGCCTGTTCATCAAAAGACTCCAGGGCAAGGAGTAAGGAAGACTTGCCAAAGACAGCAGAATTATGACTCTCTCTCTCTCTCTCTGCCTTTTTAGTAAATAAAGCAGAGCTTTTAGCTCTCTCTCTCTCTCTCTCTCTCATGTCATCCCCAACCTCACCTATGGCAACAAGCAAACTCAAATATATGCTTCACTCCAAACGAATTTCCATCATTGAATTGGAAATGAAAGCATGGAGAAAAGAGATGGAAGATTGGAGGAACGCGAAGACCGTTTTCCTCCGAGAAAATGAAGAAAAGGAGAAGAGGTGGAAGGACGAGAAGGATCATCTTCTCAACAAGATCGCCACGTTGGAGAATAGCATTTTGGACCTCCACAAAGAAGTGTTGGAAACACGGTCAAAAAATGGGCTTGAAGAGGGGGAATTTCAGCCCTCTTTGAGGGAAGAAATTGACAACATCAATGAGGAGAAGAAGTCATGGGCCGCGGTCATATCCGAAACGCAAAAGAAAGTAGAGGAGGCCGAAAAATGGATTGAGGTTGCCAAGAAAGGGAAAGGTAAGGAAGCTCCTTGTACACCCACTCTTATCAACATGACCCTCGAAGAGGAACAAAGAAGGAGGGTGCGGGCTCTACATGTGAGGGTAACCGGCCTCAAGGACATAAACAATGTGGAAAAAGAGGTCACAAGCCTCACATCAATGATGGGGGTGGAGAAGCCTTCACACACAAAGGCATGGAGAGTGGGCAAGAAGAGTGAGGGCCCCCGAGAATCTTCAAAGGAAAGAGCTCTCATACTACGCTTCCCTTCATTGGAAGAGAAGAAGGAATTCTTGAGGAAGAGACCTACTCTCAAGAAGATAGGTATTTTCTTAGGCGATGACCTCACTCTCTCACAACTTGCGCATATGAGAGAAGTAATGCCCGAGATTCAAGCGGCAAGGGAGAAGGGGAAGATGGCCTTTTACAGAGATGGTCGGGTGGTGATTGTAGAGCGGCGCTCTACATGACGGTGCGAGACCTAGGGACCACATTGAGGATGGCGACTTGGAATTGTAATGGGTCTATGAGGTTGGATGTTGGTGCCTTTGAGGACAGTTTTCAGAGACAAGGACATTGTTTTCTTTCAGAGACTCACCATCCCCTGGCCAACTGTTGCCACATGTGGTGGGATACAAGATGGGAGACAGCCCACCAGAACAGTCACGAGATCTGAGCATGGGAGTAGAGGTTCAGGAGGAGTAGCGGTGTTGTTTAGGGAGGAGCTACAGCCACTACTACATATTGTACGGAGAGATGATCAGGCTAGATACATGTGGGTGAGGCTGAGAGCTGACACAGGTCGATTTCTATATATTGCTATATGTTACTTCCCCCCCAGTACGTCAGTATATGCTGTATCCAGAGGGCAGTCGCCTTTCTCAATTCTAGATGATGATATATGGGAGTTTTCTAGGGATGGTGATATCATCCTCCTGGGAGACTTCAATGCTCGAACGGGCAACTGTCAGACAGTCTTCTACGACACTTCAGATGAGATGCTTAGAGAGTTGGATGTGGGTGAGCTGGGGTTTGACAGATGCTCACATGACAGAGAGCAGACTGAGTATGGGAGATACCTCACGGAGATGACGACTACACATGGGCTAGCCATACTTAATGGCTTACAGCGGTTTCCTGGAGCAGCAGGCTTCACATGCTTTCCACACAGACATGGGGCCAGTACAGTGGACTATGTTATGACACAGCCGAGCTTTATTCCTTGTATTCAGGATTTCACAGTGGGAGCCAGACCAGTGGGCGTAGCAGTGGATCATGCTCTCTTGACACTGTCCGTATCTTTTCAGTTTAGTACAGCCCAGAAATCAGGAGGCAGGTCACACACCCGTTATACATTTACACCAGAGACTGACTCAGTTTATACAGAGGCGATCTGGGATCGTCTATGCACAGTTGCTCCAGGCCTCTCAGTAGAGGAGTGCACTACTTTACTGACTGAGACACTACATGATGCAGCATCAGAGGCATACCCACACACTCAACCGGATCGGAGGCGACATTCTGGGAGCATGCCCCAGAATAGTTGGTATGATGAGGAGTGCAGAGAGATGAGAGCCCAGCTTCAGAGGGATCTTCATTTAGGAGTCATCACCTATAGACAGTCGCGGATTGCTTTCTGGCGCCTTGTGCGAAAGAAGAAACGAGCTTACCTAGCCCAGATGGAGCGAGACTTGTATCAGTTGTTCTTGAGTAGAGACTCAGGCGAGGCATGGCGACTCTTCCATGAGCACTCCCCTCCCCCAGTGATTACTTCTCCTGATGTGTGGGGCCAGTATGCGACATCGTTATATACGGTTCCTGGGCAGGATCCCCTTCCAGATCCTACAGAGCCATGTCCACCTACGAGCACCTTCTTTACCACGGAGATGGTAAAGAGAGCCATTGACAGGATGAGGACCAGGAGGGCTTACGATCATGATGGTCTAGTAGCGGAGCACTTTATACATGCTAGGGATATGCTGATGGAGGTTCTTGCAGTGTTGTTCAATCGTGCCATGTGTGAGGGATTACCTGAGACTTGGAGGTTGTCTACTATTGTGCCTATATTCAAGGCAGGTGATCCTACAGAGCCTGGAAATTACCGCACTATTATGGTTGGACACACACTGGCACGATTGTATGCATCCATTATTGAGCAGCAGTTGAGTAACTGGGCAGAGGGTGAGGGTGTACGGGCAAAGGAACAGGCAGGATTCAGGAGGGGTTTCTCCACTCTTGACCATATTCTGACACTCAGAGCTATCATTGAGGAGGGCAGGTCACATGGGAGACGGATTTATTGTAGCTTTGTGGATTTCCGCAAAGCATTTGACATGGTACCGAGAGCTCGACTGATGCGCAGACTGCAGGAGATGGGGGTGCCCACAGTGTTGATTTGGGGGATTATGGCTTTATACAGATCAGTGATGGGACATGTACGCACCCCAGAGGGGATATCTGACTTAGTTCACTCCACTATCGGGGTGAAACAGGGTTGCCCATTGTCTCCTACTCTATTTGGTATGTATGTTGATGAGGTGTCTGATTACATTGACAGAGAGGGTGATAGAGGTGCCCAGCTGGCAGGGACGTGGATCCCATTGTTGTTATATGCTGATGATATTGTCTTGATCTCTGACTCACCAGAGGGTATGCAGCGACAGTTGGATGCATTACACAGTTTTGCAGAGGATAGTGGATTGTCTGTAAACCTTGGTAAAACCAAGGTCATGGTGTTTAACACCACACCGCAGTGGATCAGGAGATCGGCACCGACCTTCACGTATGGTCAAGAGATTGTGGAGTATACAGATGCATACACTTACCTTGGGATAGTCTTCACTGGGCCGAGGTTTTCTTTGGGGAGAGCAGCAGAGACTAGACTGACCAGAGCTTATGCGGCCTTGGGAGGCTTGGAGAGGATGTGTTCGCAGGTTCAGTTCCAGGAACCTCGGACAAAGTTATGGCTCTTTGATACTTTAGTAGCCTCAGCTATGATGTATGGGGTACAGGTATGGGGACCTTCTGTAGGCCAGGATGGTTGGAGACGTATGGAGAGGCCCTTGGTATCTATGATCTCCCGATTAGTTAGAGCCAAGGCCTCCGTACCTCACGCGATCATTCGAGCAGAGCTAGCTGCCCCCCCCATGGAGATTGAGGCGCTTACCAGATCAGTGTCCTTTGTGCACAGCCTATGGGATACTACTAGAGACAGATATGCTAGACTGGCCCTTGAGTCTTCCAGACAGTTAGCTCTACAGGGGGACACTTCATGCTGGTATGCACAGATGACTTCATGGTTTCAGACGCATGGCTTCACCATGGACAGGTTGCCCCCTTTCCAGTATTCTCTTCAGGCACCCTCGCTGTCTCTTACACGGGTGGAGATCACTAGACTCATTCGTCAGGACCTGATCCAGCTCGACACCAGGAGGACATGGATAGAGCCGCCTCAGGAGTTGAGCAGGAAGATGGCTTTCTATAGAGAGCATCTTCTCCACCTCACAGGAGATGGGCTTGTGATTCGACCCAGCTACATGGACACACATATGTCTCATGGTTTGCGTTGTGCCATTGGTCAGATACGCACATCCTCACATCAGCTCGAGATTGAGACTGGTAGATTCAGAGGGATACCAGCAGACAGCAGGATATGCCGATTATGCCAGAGAGAGCCAGAGACAGAGTTGCACTACATATGTCATTGCACAATGTTCTATGAGATACGGGGGCGTTTCCACTGCTTATTCAGAGAGGGTTTTGGTCCTCTATCTAGGGTCATGAGTTATGAGGATCAGAGATGTCTTGGACTATATCTACTTGAGTTACACAGGTATAGAGACACTTTATTGGGGAGAGCTAGAGAGAGGCAGTCCCAGAGACACATTACAGATTTCTTTTCACTAGATATGGGACAGCCAGAGGAGCAGCCACCACTGCAGAGCTCGTCCCACACTCATTCGACCACTACTGGCACTCTCATCGACCGAGCATTGGAGCTACAGAGATACAGACGACCGCGACTGAGGAGAGGAGCTACACAGCATCGACGGAGACTACAACAGAAGATTCGAGCCATACTCTCTCGACATCCAGAGTGCAGATGAGGATGGATCCTCACCATTTCTTCCATCTTTGTTTCACACACTGTTACATCCAGTTTACCGCGTACCTATTGTATCAGCTGCTACACCCACGTAGTTTTAGATTGTAGTAGTAGTAGTAGTATTTTGTTCCACTTCTAGTTCTTTTCTAGTTCTTTTGTACCCAGACATGGTATTAGATTCACTATTTTGTAACTAATTGGTCTCATAGGTCATTTTGGCCTTTTGAAGACGTTAATATAACATTTCATTTCATTTCATTTCTCTCTCTCTCTCTCTCTCTCTCTCTCTCTCTCTCTCTCTCTCTTCAGGCACCCTCGATGTCTCTTACGCGGGTGGAGATTACTAGACTCATTCGTCAGGACTTGTACCAGGAGGACATGGATAGAGCCGCCAGAGAAGTTGGGCACGAAGATGACTTTCTATAGAGAGCATCTTCTCCACCTCACAGGAGATGGGTTTGTGATTCGACCCAGCTACATGGACACACATATGTCTCATGGTTTGCGGTGTGCCATTGGTCAGATACGCACATCCTCACATCAGCTGGAGATTGAGACTGGTAGATTTAGAGGGATACCAACAGACAACAGGATATGCCGCTTATGCCAGTTAGAGCCAGAGACAGAGCTACATTGCATATGTCAATTGCACAATGTACTATGAGATACGGGGCCGTTTCCACTGCTTATTCAAAGAGGGTTTTGGTCCTTTCGCTAGGGTCATGAGTTATGAGGATCAGAGATGTCTTGGGCTATATCTACTTGAGTTACACAGATATAGAGACACTTTACTGGGGAGAGATAGAGAGAGACAGTCCTAGAGACAGATTACAGATTTCTTTTCACTAGGTATGGGACAGCCAGAGGAGCTGTCATCATTGGAATGCTCGGCTCACACTCATTCGACCACTACCGGCACTCTCATCGACCGAGCACTGGAGCTACGGAGATCCAGACAGCCACGATTGAGGAGAGGGGCTACACAGCATCGACGGAGAGTACAGTAGAGGATTTGAGCCATACTCTCGATATCCAGAGTGCATATGAGGATGGATTCTAGTAGTAGTATCTAGTTCTTTTGTACCCAGACATGGTATTAGATTCACCATTTTGTAACAGATTGGTCGCATAGGTCATTTTGGCCTTTTGAAGACGTTAATATAACATTTCATTTCATTTCATTTCTCTCTCTCTGCCCCCCCACCCCCCCAAAAAAAAAAAAAAAAAAGGGGGTTTAGGTCATCTTTTATTCATATTCATTTTTGTCTAGACAATTGTTTTTGTCACAAAATTATGACGTGGTAGTACATGGTACGGACCAGAAAGAGATTACAAATCTGACTAATGACTTGGCAGATGCTGAGGTGTCACATGTCATCTGTGCGGATTTGATGAGGTGGCACTGTAAGAAAATGCTGATGTGGCATTTCTACGTTGGCTTTTTACAATAGAACGCCACGCTGATTATTATTGACTTGGCAGATGCTGAGGTGTCACATGTATGGACTGCTCACATGACATCTATGTGGATTTGATGAGGTGGCAGTGTACCAAAATGCTGATGTGGCACTGCTATGTTGGCCTTTTACCACACTGATTATTGTTGTTAAGTTTCTTTTGTAACTAAAAGTTGTAAATAGCAGAGCTTTTGGGGGCCAAAGCGCAAGTTGTAAAAGAGGTTCTAATGAGTGGGCTCACAAAACGACTGTACACAGATGTGCACTAAACCGCAAGGGGCGCTCGACTTGAGGCCAACGCTTCTAAGAGGGAACTAGAAAACAGTTGTCATTTGCGTGGGGTTAAATGCTTCCATCTCAGAACATTAGTCTTATGGTATGGTAATAGCAGAGCATTCATCATAAATTTTCAATCAATTATTGGTGTTTGTACATAAGTCTTATGGTATGATAATAGCAGAGCATTCATCATAAATTTTCGATCAATTATTGGTGTTTGTACGTTCAGAAAATGGTTGTCAGTTGTGTGGTCAATGACTTCCTATTTGAAAAAGCTTAGCTTTTATCAGAGAAATTTTTGTAAAATTTGGAGTCTAATAGTTTTAATGTGGAATTATTGGCTTGTAAAGTGCTTTTCCTTGAATCAAGTGACTTAGTCCCTTAAAAATATTAGTGGCAATGAGGAGTTTAGTTATGAAGCAATTTGTGGTCCAGATGAATGAAATGAAGTAGGCACGTGTCTTACAGGGCTTTTACTTTTTGGGCAGGTCACACAGAGGCAGTGCTCTCAGTATCATTCAGTCCTGATGGACAGCAGCTTGCAAGTGGTTCAGGGGATACGACTGTGCGATTTTGGGACCTAAACACTCAGACCCCTTTGCACACATGCAAAGGTTATTGTTGTTTTATCATATGACTTGTACATACCTGTGTACTCTATCTATTGAGTTCATAGTCACATGAAACTAATGTTTCAGGCCTTGAAAATTTGTTTCCATAGTCGTTTCCATTTTCCTGCTACCTTTGTCACAAAAAATGAGCAGTTTCAAAGCTATAAGACTTGTTTCTGCATTTCTGAAACCTTGGCATTTGGACATGTTTCTCACTTAAGGCATCTATGATCGAGTTTCTTTGTAGTTACTCTTCACATGATCAAGTTGAGACCCTGGATTCGGCCGTATAATCGTGTGGTTCAGGAGCCTGCTTTCTCACATGAAAAGCCTTCTTTTAGCATCTGGAGTACTGTAATCCAGTAACAGCAGTTAAAGCGAAAGTGCTCACAAAATGAAATCACTAGCTTTGCATTTCTTTGAATTCTGTTTTACTTGTGGTTGTCTCAGGTCATACAAACTGGGTGCTTTGCATTGCATGGTCTCCTGATGGGAAACATTTAGTAAGTGGAGATAAGGATGGGCATATAATTCTTTGGGATCCCAAGGATGGAAAGGCTAATGGCAGCATCTTGAATGTATGTAATAATTTCTTTCTGAGTAATTGCTTTTTGCTCACTATGATGAATCTTCGTGACCCAGTTTCCTTGTAGGGCTTTATCATGAATTGCATTATTCTTGACAATATTTTATAATGATTGATTACTGTCATTGCCTGCGATTCACATTTGCAGCTCACATTCTTGCATCCACACTCGCTTACCTCCATAATCTTCACTATTGGGGCTTGTTCAAGGGTGAGGCATAGAGCAGATTTGGATAAAAGGTGTAGCATATCTCAGATTATATCCTCCAGATGGCTCCATCTTTTTGTATTGACAAGAATTTGAAGCAAACTATAGGGGACCAGACTCCTAGAGAGGAGTTATAGCTCGCATGATTGGGTGATCATACTCCAAGAGCAAAATCAGGGATTGGCTGAATGCCTCTTTGACCGTGGTCCATCAGTGACGATGGGCAAATAGAGGACATCATTCTTTTAGGTCATGGCACTGTTATAGCTACTTCATCTTCAGAGGAGCTAGCATCTGCCCTGATAGCTTGCTCTCCTCTCCCTATTAAGGATAAGTTGATCTTTTGGGTCCCACCGCATTAGAATTTTGATCTTGCTACCTATGAGGACAGATGCCAGGTGCCCAAGTAATTTGTGAAATTACCTTTTTTATATCCACCGGCATGGTTCAGGTTGCGTGACACGTTGAGGCAGATGGCATCTTTTATTGGCACACCCTTCATGTGCTCGGTACAGTTGGACATTTGTGCCCTCCACAAAGGTGGTTGTTATCCTCTCCGTGAAGTTTCTAAAGACCATTGGTTACGAGTGGAAGGGTGTGATTCGTTCACAGAGTTAAGTGGTTACGGGCAGACCAAACCAGTGTCTGAGATGTCATATGATGGGTCACCTTGTGAAGGATTGTCCCAAGGTGTAGATAGTTTGTTCAAAGGAGAGCCCGATTCTTGCAGCATCATCAGACCGAATAGAGCTCAACACAATGTCAGGGCTCTGCGTAGCAGCAGGACAGAGAGTAGAGGGATTAGAACCATGAGCAACTGAGTGAGTAGTGAGAAGAGGCAGAGATAGAGGTGGCCAGGCAGATAGAGGCAGACTCAGCCTGTTATGGTTTACAAGAGTGTGGAGAGACATGTGGTAGAACTCAACTTAGTGAGAAGCCGCTAGACAGATCACTAGATGGAAGTGAGGCTCGGCAGGAGGCAGAGGTTCCTCATGAGCAGTCTAATAAGCAGTTTGAGGTGCTGATGATGGCACAGCCAGAGGCACATGTAGATCTGATCATGCAACAGTTGGTGGGGTGTTTGGAGGTCCAGTAAGAGGTTTCACATGGTTGAGTGACTACAGGAGATTGCGAAGTCCGCCATACAGGAGGACGGCTTTGGTTATTCTTCTGGCTATTCTTCCATTTCAGATTTCCTCTTTCCATCTCCCTCACTAGGGCAGAGATTACCAAGCTCATCAAACATGCTTTGATTTAGTTGGATACGAAGAGGACATGGATACAGCCTACACATGAGTTGGGTACGAAGATGGCTTTCTATAGAGAGCATCTTCTCCAGCTTACGGAGGATGGTTTTGTCATCAGATCAGGATACATGGATACTCAACTATCCCATGGGAAACGACGTGCTATTGGTGAGATACGCACATCCTCACACCAGCTAGAGATCGAGACAAGTAGATTTAGAGGAGTACCCACTGAGTCCAGGATTTGTCAGGTGTGCCAGATAGAGCCCCAGACAGAGCTACGTTACATATGTCACTGCCCAGTATACAATGAGATATGAGGCCGCTCTCATTGTCTATTCAGAGAGGGTTTTGGACCACTTTCTAGAGTCATGAGATACCAGGATCAGAGATGCCTTGGATTATACTTATTGGAGATTCGTAGACACAGAGAGGATCTCTTGAAGAGGGGCACAATGAGAGAGATCCAGCGACAGCGGCAGATTACAGATTTCTTTCAGTCACAGACAGAGGAGTTTGAGCAACCCCCACAACAGAGCAACACCAAAGGCACCAGAGGCATACTGCTTGATCGGGCGATAGAGTTGGGGAGGTCCCATTGCCCACGGATGAGGGGGCCCTCTCGACATCGACGTAGATTGTGACAGAGGATCCATACCATATTGGCGCCGTCCTTTTGGATACTGATGTATATGTATATGATGCCTCTACTGTCAGAGAACTCCATTGTATCCGCTTTCCCCCCCCCCCCCCCCCCCCCTTGTTTTGTATCAACTTTCACCCTACCCCTACCCACTATTTTCTTTTGAGTTCTTTGTACTTTTTTGTACCCAGACCTGGTATTAGATTCACCACATGTAACCTTTCGGTCTCATAGGTCATTTTGGCCTTTTGAAGACGTCAATATTACATTTCATTTCTCTCTCTCTCTCTCTCTCTCTCTCTCTCTCTCTCTCTCTCTCTCTCTCTCTCTCTCTCTCTCTCTCTTGCATTCTCTACCTAGCTCTATGCTTCCGCATCATCGACATGGTATTAGAGCCTTGTGCTCTTTGATCGTGAAGGGGGAACTGTGTGCCAAGAAGAGGAAGGAGTTTGGACACCTGCCTCTTTAAGGAGGAGCGGTCGTTGGAGAGGAACTTTTGGGCAACATTTGTAGCTGCAATCGATAGCGTTTTAAAACGCCACTAATGGCATGCCACACGTGGTGCATTTTCTCTGCTATGCCATGGGCGTTTTGAGGCGCACAAGGGAGACATGTGGGACCTTGGTAACGGCAAGAGGGCCCTTTGAACCAGTGTTCTAAAACGCTAGTGAGAAAGTGGCAACAGGTTCTTTCTTGAACATTCTAAAACGCTAAGCCAAAAAAAGGGCAGGTAGTTCTGGGCCACCTTTGAGCTTTCTGAAACGCTTGTCTTGCGGCAGAGTCGAGGAAAATTTGAGTGGCAACTTTGATGATTTTGCTCTTGGCAACGGGCCCATCTCTAGCGATCTTTCTATCTAGTGTGCTAGGCAGCGTTTTGAAATGCTGTTGGGGCCTTGCTAGTGGAGCTGGGAGCATCTTGAAAGCGGCCTCAACTGTTATGTCCCAGACATCAGGATGGGATGTTTGGCCAAGTGTAAACATGGCCCTATAGTTAGGGCGGATAAGGAGTCCTATAAATACGACCCTGGGCTCATTTGCGAGTTATCTTGTGTGATCACCACACTAGGACTCTAGGCGATTGGTAGCTCTACCCACACACCTGCCTAGTGTGGGCTTGGTGGTATGGGACACCTACCCTTGTGGTAGAGGCTAACCCATTAGCTGTAGGCTCCCAGGCTTGGGGGTGAGCCCATATTGGCTCTATGGCTGGGAGGCGAGCTTGATGTCGTCTCTCTAACGCTCGTTATGCGTGAGTATGGCTTGTGTTATGTCATGTGTGCAAGATGGATCCAGCGAGGGACTAACATTGGTATCAGAGCCACTTCTGGCTTGTACATACATCATGCAACGTGCAAAAAACCGCTATAGCTCATGAGTCCTCTCTACTCTTGCATAGGGTGGTATGGCACGCTACTAGCAAGAGAAGGGAGCAAGGGGGACACATGCAAGCTGGCCGTGGGAGTCCATGATTATTTTTTTTCATTCGTTTCTTTTTGGATTCCCCTGTGTGGATTTTGATGCTAGTGTTTTCCACATGGATGCTTTGAGTGTTTGTTGTTTGCATGGATGCTTGATGTATGTTTCTTTTACTCTCCGTTTTCGTTTGTGCGTAAGGAGGTCCTTCGGGTCAGCCTCTCCAACGTGGCAATATTCCGTTCGCACACCGAGTGAGAGAACCTTCATCATAAGAGTAAGTGGTGTGAGAGAGATGGGAATTTTCTTTTGCCCATTGATGTACCAAATGGACACCCAATTATATACTGCCAATGCCTTCAATCAGCGAGGAAAGATTACGATAGTGGCATGCCTTTTTCTCTTTGTATGTATTGAAGGGCTGTTGCACATGCAAACTGTAATGCAGTTGGCAATTTGGTAGGGAGTCACCTCGCATAGTGTCCTATGGCCTCGGGAGCATCACACTTGGGACAGACCTACGTGCAGCTGTACGGTACTACGGGCGGCCAGTAGCGGGTATCGTGCGTGTCAACGCTCGTGCGCACAAAGGTGGCATAAGGTGCCTTCATTCGGTGTGCAAGGGCGGCCTCTTTGTCGGCATTTCTTGCTTGCAAGTAGTGATATAGGCATGGTGCCTATCAAATCTTGTACACATTTTTTAGGCTTTTTATGGCTATTTTTAGATTCTCTGATGCTTCGTAATAAAAATATCGCTTGCGCAAAAAAGACTTTGGCGATAGCAGCCTGCGCGAAGAGTGCAAAGTCGAGAGCAAGCTCTCTCTCTCTCTCTCTCTCTCGCACCCTCTCTCTCTCTCTCTCTCTCTCTCTCTCTCACCCTGTGCTCCCCCTGCTGCTCCCGCACCCTCTGTTGCTCCCGCACCCTCTCTCTCGCGCTCCCCTGTTGCTCCCGCACCCTCGCGCCCCTTGCTGCCCCTGCCCCTCGCGCTCCCCCTGCTGCTCCCGCACCCTCTCTCTCTCGTTCGCCCCTGCCCCCCGCTCATGCTGTGCTGCCCCTGCCCCTGCCCCCGCCCCCGCTCCCTCGCGCTCTCCCCGCAACTCCCCAACCTAGCGTAGAGAGAGAAGGAAGAGGGGAAACCTCTATAGAGAGAGAGAAACAGAAAAGCGTAGAGAGAGAAAGAGAGGACTTTTTCAAGCGTAGAGAGAGAAAGAGAGGATTTTTCAAGCGTAGAGAGAGAGAGAGAGAGAGAGAGAGAGAGAGAGAGAGAGGTGAGCCGCGTAGAGAGAGAAAGAGAGACTTAGCCGCATAGAGAGAGGAGAAAAAAAAACTTAGCCGCGTAGAGAGAGAAAGAGAGACTTAGCCGCGTACAGAGAGAGAGAGAGAGAGAGAGAGAGAGAGGGAGAGAGAGAGAGAGAGAGAGAGAGAGAGAGAGAGAATAAAAAAAAAGCCGCGGGGAGACTTTTTACCTCCCTCGGGGCAGCCTTCCGACCATGAGGAAGTAGAGTGGCAAGGATGACCCGGTGGAGGATGCCATCCAAAAATGCAAAGAAGAACTGAGCGGCATGATCAACCGCCACCTCCTAGGTACTATCAACATACTCGACGCGCGTGTGGCAGCAGAGGAAAACACAATAAATACACTCGAGGATCACGTGAAGGCTCAAGATGAGGAAATCGCACTACTCAAGAAAGAGCTTGCAGAGGTGCGATCGCAGACTGTCCTCGAAGAGGGAGAGCTTCAACCCTCAGTAATTGAAGAGCTTAACACGATTAAAGAACAAGTGTGGGCCATCAAAGAAGATGGGGAGCAACAAAAAGAAATGACGACCTCGTGGGTAGATGTCATCACAAAGACCCAACAAAAAGCAGAAAAGGCCGAAAAATGGATCGAGATCGTCAAGAAAGGGAAAGGCAAGGAAATAACCCCCACCCCCACACCAACCATCATCAACTTGACACTAGAAGAGGAGCAAAGGAGACGGGTGCGGGCCTTACACGTAAGGATATGTGGCCTCAGAGACCAAGATAATGTGGAGGAAGAGGTGAAAGAACTCATGACTCTGATGGGGGTCAACGAATAGACGCATACGAGGGCTTGGAGAGTGGGCACAAAGAAAAGCGGAAGCAACGGAGAAACCTTGAAGGAAAGGGCACTCATTCTCCGCTTCCCATCCATGGAAGCGAAGAAGGATTTCCTGAAGAAGAGACCGACTCTAAAGAAGACTGGCATCTTTCTTGGAGATGACCTCACCCTCTTGCAGATTGCTCATATGCAAGAAGTAATGCCGGAAATTAGAGCAGCAAGGGAAAAGGGGAAGATTGCTTTTTACAGAGATGGAAAGCTGGTGATATTGGAGCGACGTCCCGCATGATGGTGCGAGACCCATGGGACCACACTAAAGATGGCAACCTGGAATTGTAAGGGTTCACTTCGTCTTGATGTAGGGGCCTTCGAGGATAGCTTCACAGGGAGAGACATCATCTTCGACTCGGAGACGCATCAAGCCCCTGGGCAATCCATGCCACAGGTGAGCGGATATAGATGGGAGACAGCCTGCAGACAAGAGACCAGATCGGAGCATCGAGGACGAGGCTCAGGGGGAGTGGCAGTTTTATTTAGGGAGGAGTTGCAGCCATTGATATATATAGCGCGCAGGGATGAGCATGCTAGGTATATGTGGGTGAGGCTCAGGGCAGAGACGGGCAGATACCTCTACATTGCTATCTGTTACTTTCCTCCTAGTACGTCAGTAATGCATCACCTAGGGGGCAGTCTCCCTTTGCTATTTTGGATAATGACATATGGGAGTTTTCTAAGGATGGTGACATTATCATACGAGGGGATTTCAATGCTAGGACTGCCCACCACCAGACAATATTTTATGATACTTCCGAGGAAATGCTTAGGGAGCTGGATGATACAGAGATGGGTCTATCGAGATTATCACAAGATGAGGAATACACGAAATATGGCAGATACTTGATAGATATGGGAACCGCACATAGATTGGCCATTTTGAATGGCCTACAAAGATTTTCGACAGCTGGAGGTTTTACTTGCTTTCCACACCGACATGGTGCCAGCACAGTGGATTATGTTATGGCCTAGCCAGGTCTCATTCCATTCTTTCAAGATTTCATGGTGGGCACTAGGCCAGTTGGAGTAGCAGTTGATCATGCTATCTTGTCCTTCACCCTGACGTTTCAGTTCAGCACAGCTCCATTAGGGTAGGTCCCTACACACATCCGGTATACCTTCATGAGGGAGACGGACTCTGTGTATATGGATGAGATATATAGGAAGCTATGCACCCAGGAGCCAGGACGGCCACTAGATGAGCTCACTCAGATACTGACAGAGACGCTCCATGATGCAGCATCCAAAGCATACCCCCACAACCAGCCTACACGGAGACGATCTGGAAAAATGCCCCAGAACAGTTGGTATGATGAGGAGTGTAGAGAGATGAGGATCAAGTTACAAAGGGAAGTGCTCATGGGTATTACCACACATAGACAGTCACGGATTATCTTTTGCCGCCTAGTGCGACGAAGAAAAGGGCTTATTTATCCCAGCCAGAGCAAGATCTGTATCAATTATTTATAAGTCAAGACTTGGGCGAAGCATGGAGGCTATTCCACGAACATTCACCACCACCAGCGGTCACCTCCACCGAGACATGGGGGGAATATGCCACATCTCTCTACACAGCACCAGGACAACCACCTCTACCGGACCCACTAGAGACATGCCCGGTGACATGTTCTTTCTTTACTGCCGAGAGGGTAAGGAAAGCTATTGATAGGATGAAGACAAGGAGAACACATGATCATGATGGTCTGGTAGCAGAGCACTTCATCCATGCCAGGGATATGCTCGCAGAGCTCCTGGCTATGATGTTTAATCGAGCCATGTATGAAGGCTTCCCTGAGACTTGGAGTATGCCCACGATTGTGCCTATTTTAAGTCAGGAGATCCCATGATTCCCGGGAATTATCGCACCATCATGGTTGGGCACACATTAGCTAGGCTGTATGCATCCATTCTTGAACAAGAGCTGAGTAGATGGGCAGAGCGAGAGGGCATAAGAGCACCAAGACAAGCAGGTTTCAGGAGAGGTTTCTTCACTCTTGACCAGATTCTGACACTCAGAGCTATTATTGAGGAGGGTAGACACCATGGCAAGAAGATCTATTGTTGCTTTGTGGATTTCCGCAAAGCTTTCGACACAGTGCCGAGAGCCAGACTCATACGCAGATTACAGGACATGGGTGTGCCTACAAAGCTGATTTGGGGGATTCTGGCTCTATACAGGACAGTGATGGGGCGGGCACGCACCACTGAGGGAATGTCGGACATGGTCCTCTCCAATATTGGAGTAAAGCAGGGATGCCCCCTATCCTCGACTCTTTTTGGGATGTATGTGGATGAGTTTTCGGACTATGTAGAGCGTCAGGGGGACAGGGGGGGCCCAACTAGCAAGGACCAAGATTCCGTTGTTACTATATGCTGATGATATCGTGTTGATCTCTGACTCACCAGAGGGGATGCAGCGTCACTTGGGTGCTCTGCATACATTTGCTCGTGACAGTGGATTGTCTGTCAATCTGGGGAAAACCAAGGTTATGGTGTTCAACACCACACCACAGTGGGTCAGGAGGTCGGCACCCACATTTATGTATGGCTAGGAGATTGTGGAGTACACAGATGCATATACTTATCTTGGGGTAGTCTTCGGTGGACCGGTGTTTTCACTAAGGAGAGCATCCGAGACTAGACTGACGAGAGCATATGCAGCTTTGGGAGGACTGGAGAGGATGTGTTCGCAGGTTTAGTTTCAGGAACCGCGAACAAAGCTTTGGCTTTTTGACACTCTAGTGACTCCAGCTATGCTCTATGGAGTTTAGGTATGGGGACCCTCAGTAGACCGCCAGGGGAGATATGGCAACACAGATGGATGGAGATGTATGGAGAGGCCTCTGGTCTCTACGGCATGGTTTCAGTCGCATGGTCTCAAGATGGATAGATTACCTGCGCTTCAATACTCTCTGGATGCACCCTCCCTGTCTCTCACACGGACAGAGATCACTAGACTCATATGTCAGGATCTGATTCAGCTAAATACCAGGAGCACATGGATACAGCCGACACAGGAGTTGGGCACGAAGATGGCCTTCTACAGAGAGCATCTTCTCCAACTCACGGAGGACGGCTTTGTGACTAGGCCTGCATACATGGACACACACTTATCTCATGGGATAAGATGCACTATTGGACAGATACGCACATCCTCACATCAGCTCCAAATCGAGATTGGCCGATTTCGAGGGGTGCCGGCAGGAGCTAGGATATGTCACCTATGCAACTTAGAGCCAGAGACAGAGCTGCACTACACATGTCACTGCCCGGCATACTATGAGATACGCGGCCGCTTCCACTGCCTGTTCAGAGAAGGGTTTGGACCTTTTTCTAGAGTCATGAGATACAAGGATCAGAGGTGTCTCGGATTGTTCCTGCTAGAGCTGCGCAAACTTAGGGAGAGCTGGCTGAGAACATCAGAGGAAAGATAGTCTCAGAGACGAATCACAGATTTCTTTACACCAGCCATAGGAGAGCCAACGGAGCGGTCATTACAACAAATCTCAGAGCCTACTCATACTAGAGGTACACTACTTGATCGAGCCACGGAACTTGGCAGATCCAGACGTCCACGACCTCGGGGGGCCTCCCACTACAGACGAAGGCTGCAACAAAAGATACAGATCACTCTAGCTCGACATGCAAGACGCCCTACCAGAGTACTGACCATGGAGGAGGTCGATGAGATCCGACAGCGACCAATGAGAAATTTCATGTGAACCCACAAACCCCCCCCCCCCCCCCCCCCCCCCCCCCCCCATTTCCTTTCTCCTTAGCGTCTTAGTGTTAGTTCTTTGTACCTTTGTAATTTCCGTACTCAGACATGGTATCAGATTCACCAATTGTAACTTTTTTGGTCTCATAGGCCATTTTGGCCTTTTGAAGACGTTAATATAACATTTCATTTCATTTCATTTCTCTCTCTCTCTCTCTCTCTCTCTCTCTCTCTCTCTCTCTCTCTCTCTCTCTCTCTCTCTCTCTCTCTCTCTCAGCAGGCAGTGCCGCCGTCTGCGCAGTAGTGACGGCCTTTGTTCGTGCGGCCCGCGCGCTTAAGTGGCATCGTCAATTCTCACGCTCCCTAATTTTAATATGTGATGACCACTTTGAAATTGGCCGCCCACACATCAAAACTTAAAATTAAGTGTGAAGCCACTGAAATAAGTGGTCAGCCAGGTGTGAAGTCTGCGTGAATTTTTTAGAGTGAAATACACAAATATATATGGGGCAGTCTGAGGGCACTACTTCGGAGGCACTTGCAGAGGTTACCCACCCCCCCTTCTCCTATATATTCGGGCCCCCATACAAGGGTGTGATGACTTCGTCACTGTGTGCCCTTGTCCATGTAGGGTACGCCACTCTCTCTCTCTCTCTCTCTCTCTCTCTAGCTCAACATGTAAGATGCCCAACCAAAGTATTGACCATGGAGGAGGTCGATGAGATCCAACAGCGACCGATGAGAGATTTCATCTAAACCCACAACCCCCCCAATTTCCTTTCTCCTTAGTGTTTTAGGGTTAGTTCTTTGTAACTTTGTAATTTCCGTACTCAAACATGGTATCGGATTCACCAATTTTAACTTTTTGGTCTCATAGGTCATTTTGGCCTTTTGAAGACGTTAATATAACATTTCATTTTATTTCATCTCTCTCTCCGTGCCTTGGGAAGGGGGAGAAGCAAGAGACCGTGCTGTGTGGGTGGAGCAGACCTCCAGAATGAGGAGCCCCTTATTCATCATGTATAAGCATCACAAATGAGATTGTATCGGGCATTTGTGATTTCAAAAAGTGGGTCCCAAAAATTAACTAAAAATCAAGGGAAGGAAACCAACAAATAACGTTATTGGTTGTAGCATCCTCGTGACATGGAATTGGTGACATAGAGCATCTCGAAGGAGATTGTACCGTAAATTCTACTATGTGATGGGTATTCCTGATGCGTCACATGGTGGGTGACGGGAGCATCGAAAAGGGAATATTGCATAGTCAGAGGTATTCCGAACGGAGTTGGAACTGTGCGCAAGAAATAAGCCAGCACTTGAATGAAGATGGGGTCAGAGGATTGCTCGAGGAAATACAGTTGCTTTCTGAGAAAGCGGGTTGTTTTTCGGGAAAGCAGATGCTTTTCCGGAAAGAGATCTATGTTAGCATTGCATCTGTGCATGAGACTGCATCCAGGGACGCTTGGGTTGTGATTGTGTAAGCATTGTTTCAATTTTTAAGGTTTTGTTGAGTTTTTAGCTGGTTCAAACCATTTTTAAAAGTTGCCGGTGGCCCACATGATAAGTGGGCAACCTCACATGACAAAAAAAGCAGCAAAACCCTAGCGCCCCACTCTCTCTCTCTTTAGCGGGAGAAAAAGGGATCCTCCTCTCTCTACTCTGGGTGCCCCCTTCTCTGTCCCATTCCTGCCGAGAAGGCCTTTACTATTCTTGCCGGCTGCTAGGAGCTATAAAAGCAGACTCTCTCTCACTCTCAGACACCTGAAAAGCGAGCGCTACACTTCAGCCCCTGCTGCTGCAGAATTCAGCCGTGAAGATGCCGCCGCCGGTGGCTCCCATGGCTACCTCAAGTGCACGAGCTGTCACCAGGATCAAGTAGGCGAGTACTATGGAGAAGAAGTGCCTACAGAGAGTGTTTCCATCACTAAAAGTTGTAGTTTGTTGTTTTTGTTTTTAGCCCATAGACAATGTAGACAGGGCTGATTTACGAGAAGGAACCCCAGAACACACCTCTTATGTGTGTAGGATTGGAAGAGAAGGTTCTCTGCGTAGAGTTCTCTTCCAAGGAATTGCTTTTCGAGAGTCGAGTTGCGTTCCGAGTTTCGAGACTTCACAGGTAACATTTTTCATGTTTTGATCTCTGAGTGTTTTTTTGCAGTAGTAGTTCCTCTTCGCGAGGGAGTAGAGGCAGAGGAAGGCATGAGCCTTTGTAGGAGAAAAGCGCTTTGAGGAACTAGCGCTTCGTACCCTGAGTTTGGTAGTAGATCTACGGATTTGAGAGTGGTAAACTCTTGAGTTGAGATCAGGGATTTGAGATTCCGGAGGAAGGACAAACGCCTTTTCAAGAGATTCTACCAATCTCTTTTTGAATTTGTGAAGTCAAGTAGCTCACTACCCAACTTGCATCCATTGCATGCATCAATAAATGGAAGGTGTTTGATTTCCGATCTGTACCTTTTCGAAAAGTCTTTGCCAATTGCAACTTTTCCACGTGCACAAACCAAGAGATTCTGCTTACCAATTTTACCACATCTTTCGAGGCATTGAATCATTTCGTGCCTTGTCTTTCTTTGTTTTTCTATCATTATCTTCTTGTCTTCCCCCTTGGAGACATTGTGTAGACTTTCAAAAGCATATTGGCGATTGCTTTGCTGCCTTCCAATAACTCTAGAAGTAGACCTTGCTGAGTGTGCAATTGCTTTCTTCTCAGTGTCCTCTTCCACTTCTTCGGTTTCTGTGACTTCTTCAAACTTTGTGTTGCCACAATCTCTCTGTCGTAATACTACTTCTCCTCTTCTACTTATCCTTCCCAAATATGAAAAGGCTTTTCTTGCACTGTCGATTGTTGCAATTTTGACCAGATTTCTCTGAGGACAATCTTTTGATCTCTGCTATCACTTTGAGAGGCTAGCCACTAGTGTGACGCTAAATCACTGTAACACCACCAAAGTGAACTGAAACTGCAAACACTTGAACTTGAAAGAGAGAGAACATCGCACAATAGACCAGACACTAAGTGGCAGAGTGCCACTCCTAGAAGCATTGGTCCTTTGACTAGGCGCCCCACACGACATTTCTTTTTGCCATTAGACCGAAGTGGGAGTGTACAAGTTCGAAGAGCCACGCTCTCTCTCTCTCTCAGTCTTCATATAGTTGCAGTCCATCGGGCAGATTTGCTCTAATGGCACCCTTGGCCTCTCTTTTATAGGCATGGGTCCAGAAGCAGTCCCCCTAAGCAACTAAAAAATCAAAGTTATTTAAGTGCAAAGGCACCAAAGTCACTGCCATAAAAATTGATGCGGAAAAGTAGAGAGTCAACACTTTCCATAACTGGTACCCCAATATCAGGTCCCATGTCTCTCATGCCACATCAGCACGTCCGTACAATGCCACGCCATCAATGCCATTCCAGCCCGTGATCCATGCCGTGAATCCCACGATTTCCACCGGGTTTCCTTGCAGGTTTCATCATAGTTACTAGGAACGGGAAACCGGAATGGGGAACGCGGAACGGCAACTGCCACAAAATGCCATTCCCTGTTACGGGTACTCACGTTTGAATCATGGAACGGGATTCGGAACGCGAACTTAGAATGGGAACAGGGAACGAAGACCTGAAAACCACCATTCCTTGCTACTATGGGTTTCATGCTGCCATCAGCTCAGACTTGGGTCCTACGGTGTGGTCCAGGTCAAGCTCGGTTCTTCCTCAGGTCTTCCAATGCAATAGGTCATGCCACGTCATCACTTTGTGACACCATGTCCCGATTTGCTGCAGTCAAGTAAGACTTCCACTTGGAGAAACAAAGTGAGAAGCTGCCATCAAGAAGGGCACAGATCAATGCACTCATAGGCCAAAAGTGTTCACCTTCGGGTCACTTGTTCCATAAACGTTTCGAGCGATAAGGTCGGGAGGAATGGATAAGTTTTAGGATGGTTAAGTTTTCAGTTCCTATTCTTGAAACTCCATGAACAATTGGAGAGGTTCCTCAAGATTGATACGGGCCTCTAACATGAATTTTAATATACCCAAAAGGGGTTTTGGTCCACATTGGTCTTAATGTTTGTCAACCTCCTGCAATTGTCGTGTTGACTAAGCCGGAGAGTAGTGATTGCATAGCATAGAGAATGGATTTGATTTTCCAGAGGGTTGTCATATGCTAGGGGGGAAGCGTGTGCGCACTAGAGGAGTCAAGCTTGGTGTGTGCCAGAAAGGAGTTCGGTACTCGGATGATGTCCATATGCGTACCAGAGACTTTGATCAATACTGTTTGCTGAGCATATTCAAGTGTTGAAACACAGCATGTGTGCTTGGGTACTGGTTTGAAAACTGCAAGCTGTGTTTGAAAATTTTACGTTGCTGTAGGCTTATTTTATACGCTGGAGTTGCATATGCTGCGCTTCTCTTTACAATGGTGTTTCATTAAAACTATACTCGCTGATGTAAGGGTGTCATGGCTTAACATTTCAAAAGAGCATCGATTGAGGCTTACATACGTAAACAGTGTGTACTGGCTGAAGGGTTATGATAAAAGGGGGCAGCGCTTTGGAGTTAGGACTGCTGGCTGTACATGTGAAACGGGGTGGCTTAGTTTCCACATGGGGCTGCTGCTGCTGTAGGCTGAAGAGTCTCCCATGCTGCTCCTTGGGGGTTTCAATTTTGCTGCAAAATCGACTTGTGGACATTTAAGGGGTGGGGCAACCTTGTATAAATGGGCAGCCTCTTCAGCAAAATCTCGTATTTGAACAAACAACCACCATCCGTAGTCATCTTGTTCACAAAGAATGGGTGGCTATGTGCATGAATAAAGGTAGAAGAGGCTACCATTTGTCAGGCATCAACTCCGGATCAAGAATGGTTAGTGCGACGGAGAGTAGGAAGGGCACCACAACCCACATGTAGGAAATAAAACTGCTCGGATCCCAATGTAAGGGTAATCTCGTGTTTTGTTAAAAAGAATAAGACTCGAGCCTAAGATACTTGGACACGGAGAACTCAGATGAATTGATTGAAAATGTGACACAAGTTACAACACTCCTTCGTATAGGAATGAACAGACACTTATGAATAGTCATGTCCCAGCTGGCAAATAGCTACGTTTTGTTAACGGAACACTCTCAGGCCCTGGGAATTCATACGAACTGATGAAATAATTGAAGAGACACTTACGAATAGTCATGACTCATGTCCCAACATGTAGAGACAAGTCCTTTAGGCGAATATTCACATTCTTTAATGAAACATTGCAACCATTTAGTGTAGAGCCGCAACAGATGAAAGGCTACAACCTTTGACGAAGAGTCGCACCAATTGAAAAGGCATTACCCTTGGTGACGCTTGCTACTAGGTGTAAATATTCTGCTTAGTCACAGTTGTGATACTCATGTCGTAGTGCAATAAGCCCCCCAACTTTGGCCACCTTTAGGCCATGGCCAATCCATGCACCCATCGCTAATACATAGTCAGTGACTTCTCCTGTGTCATGTGAAGCTCTCACAATGCCAAATTGTGTGTGAGAGAGAGGTCAGTGTTGTGTAGGCTTTGGAGAGATCATTCACACTTTCTCCAATGATAATGGCCTTTTGATCCTTCAGGCGAGGACAGAAGATTGCTGCGTGAACTTCCTGACATGGACTGTTCACCTATGCCATGATTCCATTTATACTGGAGACTATCTACTACCATGAGAATTCCTTCGCATGTTTTTTTGCATGTTCCACACATTTTATTTTTGTCATATAATGAGATCTATCATTTGTGGGAAAACTAGAGGGACAAAATGATTCAGTTATTACATCAACTCACTTTGTTTTTACTATGAATTTGTGATTGTAATTTTTGTGATTGCTCTACTCTTTTGTATGGACTGTGCAAGGAAACTTTTTAGGACTTTGTGGATTTCAAGTTTTATTCTACATGGTTTTTGGATTTTTTCACAGGGTCACAAGAAATGGATTACCTCTCTCTCGTGGGAACCTTCACATTTACAGACGCCAAGTAGGCGATTTGCCAGCGGAAGCAAGGATGGTGATGTGCGTATATGGGATACAACAATGCGGAAATGCACAATTTGTTTGACTGGTCACACCTTGGCAGTAACTTGTGTGAAATGGAGTGGGGAGGGGCTAATTTACTCCAGGTATGTTTTGTTATATCTATATCAAGAAGTCCATCCTTTGGAAATATTAGTTTCCACTTGTGATGGTCATTATTCAGCAACATCTTGTCTATTGCAAATTTGTGTAGCTTGCTTGCAATTAATTTTTCTCAGCTTTTTGCTGTCTTCACTTAAGATTCTCAATTACTGTAGAGGGTTGGTAAAACGTTTTATGTATATTCTTTTTAAAAACAAAGGGCTAACATTAGTCAAAAGAGGCCACAAGGTGGACGAGAGTGCAGCAGTTCTGCTTGATCATGAGAGTCCCCTGTAAATGTTCAAGCTATAAAAAAATATCTTAAGATTAGCATAGAGAGGCTATAGAAAGCTGGTACCTGGCAATAATCATGCGTTAAACAAAAAGTGAGTCGTCTTGGACTGCATTGTGCGAACATGTTTTCATTTTATCCTCGTGAGCAAGTATTTATTCTGCAAGACTTCTCCAAAACCTCTCCTAGGTGGTTTCCTCTTGCCCGTTGTCATTTTGAGCCTTATGTGTGACCAATGTTTGTCAAATCGTTGTTTCTATATACACAACATCATTTTGTGATGTTCACGTTGGGCTTTCTTAAATATCTAGAAGGTCAAAAGCAGAAGCTTAAAATGGCAAGAGAATACTCGGCAAGACAATTGCGTATCTGTTGCACGCCTCAGGGAAAATACTGGACCACTGAAAACCGCCCCAAGATAAGTGTATGTATTTGCGTACTCCACAGTTTCTCGACCATATGTAAAAGTGGCGGCGGACCTCCTTACCCATAGTGCTCGGTCGATGAGAGTGCCGGTAGTGGTCGAATGAGTGTGGGCCGAGCATTGCAATGATGACTGCTCCTCTGGCTGTCCCATATCTAGTGAAAAGAAATCTGTAATCTGTCTCTAGGACTGTCTCTCTCTATCTCTCCCCAGTAAAGTGTCTCTATATCTGTGTAACTCAAGTAGATATAGCCCAAGACATCTTTCATCCTCATAACTCATGACCCTAGCGAAAGGACCGAAACCCTCTTTGAATAAGCAATGGAAACGGCCCCGTATCTCATAGTACACTGTGCACTGACATATGTAATGTAGCTCTGTCTCTGGCTCTAACTGGCATAGGCGGCATATCCTGCTGTCTGTTGGTATCCCTCTAAATCTACTAGTCTCAATCTCCAGCCGATGTGAGGATGTGCGTATCTGAACAATGGCACACGGCAAACCATGAGACATATGTGTGTCCATGTAGCTGGGTTGAATCACAAACCCATCTCTTGTGAGGTGGAGAAGATGCTCTCTATAGAAAGCCATCTTCGTGCCCAACTCCTGTGGTGGCTCTATCCATGTCCTCATGGTATCCAGCTGGATCAGGTCCTGACGAATGAGTCTAGTAATCTCCACCCGTGTAAGAGACATCGAGGGTGCCTGAAGAGAGTACTGGAAAGGGGGCAGCCTGTCCATGGTGAAACCATGCGTCTGAAACCATGATGTCATCTGTGCATACCAGCATGAAGTGTCCCCTTGAAGAGCTAACTGTCTGGAAGACTCAAGGGCCAGTCTAGCATATCTGTCTCGAGTAGTATCCCACAAGCTGTGCACAAAGGAGACTGATCTGGTAAGCGCCTCAATCGCCATAGGAGGGGCAGCTAGCTCTGCTCGAATGATAGCATGGGGTACGGAGGCCTTGTCTTTGATCAGTGGAGAGATCATAGATACCAAGGGCCTCTCCATACGTCTCCAACCATCCTGGCCTACAGAAGGTCCCCATGTCTGCACCCCATACAACATAGATGAGGCTACCAAGGTATCAAAGAGCCATAACTTTGTCCGAGGTTCTTGGAACTGAACCTGCGAACACATCCTCTCCAAGCCTCCCAAGGCCGCAAAAGCTCTAGTCAATCTAGTCTCTGCTGCTCTCCCCAAAGAAAACCTCGGCCCAATGAAGACAACCCCAAGGTAAGTGTATGCATCTGTATACTCTACAATCTCTTGACCATAGTGAAAGTCAGTGTTGATCTCCTGATCCACTGTGGTGTGATGTTAAACACCATAACCTTGGTTTTACCAAGGTTTACAGACAATCCACTATCCTCTACAAATTTGTGTAATGCATCCAACTGTCGCTGCATACCCTCTGGTGAGTTAGAGATCAACACAATATCATCAGCATATAAGAACAATGGGATCCGCGTCCCTGCCAGCTGGTCACCTTTATCACTCTCTGTCAATGTAATTAGACACCTCATCAACATACATACCAAATAGAGTAGGAGACAATGGGCAATCCTGTTTCACCCCAATGGTGGAGAGAACTAAATCAGATATCCCCTCCGGAGTGCGTACATGTCCCATCACTGATCTGTATAGAGCCATAATCCCCCAGCTCAACACTATGGGTACCCCCATCTCCTGCAGTCTGCGCATCAATCGAGCTCTCGGTACCATGTTAAATGCTTTGCGGAAATCCACAAAGCTACAATAAATCCGTCTCCCATGTGACCTGCCCTCCTCATTGATGGCTCTGAGTGTCAGAATATGATCAGGAGTGGAGAAACCCCTCCTGAAACAGGCCTAGAGAGAGATGGCTTCTTGAGGATGAGGGAATAGTAGACAGAGAGAGAGATGGGGATGGTAGTGAAGGGGGCTTCTTGGGCTGATGGTAGAGGAAAATTCAGCAATCGACAACTAGGAGATGGTGAAATGAGACAGAAAAAGGCTTTATTTATAGGGAAGTTGCCTTAAGAAGAAAAGGAAAAAGTTGAAGAGGATTATGACAAGTGAAGTGTTTGGTAAGAGAGAAAGTTGGTGTGGCAAGTGTCCACACACTCGTGCTTTTTGACAAGTGTCTGATCTTGTGGAAGGTTTGTGACAAGTGTCCCGCCACTTGTCCTCCTTTTGGAACCTTCTAGAATCTCCCTTCTAGAACCTCCTAGAATCTTCTAGAAGCTTCCATCGTGGAATTGCTAAAAACATACGTCAATATGGGTATCAAATGAAAGCTCTTTCCGAGTACAATACGGTTTTTGCTTCAAATCATGGATTTAACACTTCTATAAGGAGATAAAAGCATTCAATGCATTCAGCCCACATATGTATAATGAGCAATCTTCATGATCATGCCATCTTATTGATTGTAATTGTCTTTTCTGGCGGATCTAGCCCACACTCCAAGGCATCAACCCTTTCTATGTGCAAGTATGATCCCGATATGCACGAGTTACGAGTCACAGGCGCCCTTTTAGGTTATCGAGGTGGGAGTGTGTACTATCTATGTTCTAACCCACTGTGTGGGTCCACCATAACCTGTGACTACTCATCGGTGATCTTACTAAGGTGCATTGTTCTAGCTATCTTGTTTTTACAAAAGGAAATTGAAGTAAGCTCGAGCCGCCCGAATGCCTAGCGGGCTCTTCAAGAGCACTTTGGCTGCCATCTCTAGAGACTCGAACTCTATTTGGTAGTAGCCTCTCCCGAGAATCTGCACATTGATGATCTTGCCCACTTCGGTGAGGAGTCGGGCATGTATCAGGTCCCGAACCTCGCCTCTATTGTCCCTCGTGCGAATAATCTTGCAAATGACCGAGGTGGCTTGAAGCGGTTCCACCTTGGCCATCAAGCTTGCTCTCTCTTCTAGCAAAAGAGCAAATTGAAGGGTCGGCTCCACGGTGTCAGATAAGGGGGCAGAGGTGCAGGTTGGGCGCGGACTGGGGCGCAAGGGGGGAGCTGCGCTAGGCGGGGTGGAAGGGGAGAGGGGAGCTGCGCAATTTGGGGGGGGGGGGGGGGGGAGTACCCAAAGTTCTCGCGGTAAACTCTTGGAGAAACAATCAAAGTTAGACTTCAACAAATTTATCCTTTCTTCCTCCTGTTTGGACAAATTAGAGGTAATCTCAGATTAGTCCCTCCCTTGTACACAAATCGAGTAGAAAGGTCTATTTTTGTTATTTTGAGAAGTGCAGAAGCAAATGCACCGAGAATTGATTCCCCTTTTAGTTTTATAGTGAGAATGAGCTCTGCCCTTATGATTCAAACAACGCTTTCTAGCTCAAGTTTCAAGCATGACATTGTTCTTGTGATTCCTATTCTTGGCCTTCAACTTGGGCCATGCAGGTCATAGTGAAACAAGCGGCGTACTGAAGATTTTTAAGACAAACTTTGGACTTTAAACATTTAAGTATGGACAACACCTCCAAGAGAGAAGAGAGGGGTAGTTCCTTCTTGAGATGCGTTGGCCCCTAAAGTAGGTGCCCCTAGCGCTATTTGTCACAACCTGGTGATGTGGCATACTAGCATCAGACCGGAAGGGAGGAGGAGGAGGAGACCTGAGCTGACACCGGAGACGAGGACCAAAATCTGGCCACAACCTCCTAGAAATTGTGTTGTGATTTGTGGTGGTATTTTCCCTGAGGCTGGTGACGTGGCATATGGGCACATAGCTTTTTGGCATCACTTTTGAAAGTTTTGGGCTTTTAAAACTGTAAAAGCAGGCCAAGTGCCTATAAAAGAATGGCTTACGGGGGGGTTATTTTTCTCTTTGAATCTTGGCGAGTTGCTCTCCTCGGAACTGTGATGGTGATGAAGAGCAATAATAAAGAAATATGGGAAGGGCCAGTGGTAGATACTCGCAACAGACTCAACACAAGACAAAGAACAAAAGTCCAACACATCAATCAAGTGATGGTTTGTGATAGGTGAGTTAGTTCATTTGACACATCAATCAAGTGATGGCTTGTGAAAGGTGAATTAGTTCATTTGACACATCAATCGAGTGTTGATGTGTGCCAAAAAAAGTTCCCATGATTGCTCGTGGACATATCAATCTAGTGTTGTTTTGTGACAACGTATAAATGGTTTCATTGTCACAAAGTGATGACATAGCATGACTTGACTTGACCAGAAGAAGAGAGCAAGAGCCGAACGGGACATGGCAAAGCCCTTGACCGGAGGAGCCAATAGCTAGTGCAAAATGCAACATTTTTGGCGGCAGAAAATGAGGGCCATATGGATACCGATGTGCCAGACCATGCATATCCACATCCAGGGCACTTGCTTTTCAAGGCTTTTGAGGTGTCATTGTTATGGAAAAGCAATTGAATTTGGTGCTTTAGCACTTGTTAAAAATAACTATAATTTTTTAAGTCACTTTCGAGTGCTTTGGATCCATGCCTATAAAAGAGAGGTCAGCGGTGCTATTAGAGCATGGACCAAGACTGTGACGTCGTGGATGACTCAGAGGGAGAGCGTGGTTTTCAATGATTCTAAACTTTGAGTTCGGTCTATGGAATAAAGAAAAACTGCAAGGGGCGCCCAGTTGAGGGGCCAATGCTTCTAGGAGCGGAACTCCACCACTTTATGTCTGTTATCTACCAGATTCTCTCTTTCAAGTTCAAGTTTGTTGTTTTGGTTGAGTGCAGTCGTTCTACCACCTTGTCAAGTGACTTGCCGGTTACAGTGGTATCAAAGCTCAGGTGATTGTTCCTCTCAGAACAATTTGGTCCAAAACTACAGCAATCGATTGTGGAAGTAGCAACATCTCATCTTCAAGAAGAGAGAAGAGAAAGAGGATTATCAGTATGTGGACAAAGAGATTGTGGCAATAGATGACTTTGAGGAAGTTGCAGAAGTTAGAGGAATGGAAGAGGACGCTGGGGGAGCGTGGTTCGAGACTCAGCAACGTCTACTTCGAGAGTCAATGCAAGACAGAAAAGTAGTGGCCGATATGTTTTGTGGTTTCTACAAGTGTCTTACTAAGGGGGAAGACAAAGCAATAGAAGATAGAAAAAGAAAGCCAAGACACGAGCAGATTTGGTATCTTAGAAGATATGGTTTAAGGGATAGCCAAAATCTCATGGTAAACTTCTTTTTTATTTAATTCACAGATATGGAAACGATTGAAACTTCTCGGTTGGTATAAGTAGAAAAGTTTTCAAAAAGGCACATATCAGAATTGAGTACAGAACATGTATTTATGTGAGCAACACGTGCCAGAGAAAGATGATACTTGAGTTTGAGACAAACTGAGAGGGATCTTTTGGACTTCTATTGAGAGGAGTTATGGAGTTCGTGAAAAGTTTGAATTGGAGAGGGATGACTTGGCAGATTGTCGCAGATGGAAAAGATCTTGTCTTGAAATGTGTAGATGTGAAGAGTGTCTCTGTGTAGAGCTTGACAGGTATTCAATCATTGAGTTTGGTGCAATGCATGCTGCAGAAAGGGAGCAACTCCACTCCCAAACTCGGAAGAGGAAAGCAAGAGCCGAAGTGGACTCGACGGAGCATTTTGTCGACTAGGAATGACTGCAGCATTCTGTCTCTAGAGAAGCTAGTGCATCAAGAGTTCTTTCTGGGATGGCTAGATGGTGATCGTAGTGCACCAAGACTTGTGTCTGGATGAGATAGCTAGATGGTATTTGTAGCGCATCAAGAGTTCTAGTTGGATGAGATGACTTGATGGACTATTTGCATATGAATGTTGAGGGTGAGCTATGTGGATGTAGATTGTTGTCCAAAATCCGGTGTGGATTAGGATATATGTGAGTGCATGCTTATCAAGGGCGATTTGGGGGGTAAATCTACCGACGTGACCGAAAGAGGAGAGTAAAAGCCGAACTGGATCCAACAGAGGCTGCCGACCGGAGGAGCCAGTATCCCAACACAAAATGCAAACTCAAGCTGTAGGGTTGCTAACTTGGCAGTTGGGGTGCTGATTATGGAAATCGCTAACTTTTCAGGGCTTTTGGGACGTCAACTTTATGGAAAAACAATTGACTTTCGTGCTTTAACTCTTGTAAACAAGGTGAAAGGCTCACATTGGCATTCTAAAACAATAAAATAACAAGAAAGTAAAGTCATGTAAGGGTGTTAAAGGAAGGGAAAAATTGACAACTAAAACTATGTAGGTCTAATGAGCATAGCAAATAATAAAACAATTTAATGAAATGGACCCATATGAGGCTCTTAAATGAAAGGATCCTTTTACAAGCTAAATTAACAAAGGAAATTTCAATCATTGAATACTTTACATCAAATGTATGCCTAACTCTCTTCTTCACCAAGGATTGTTTTAGAAAACCAAAATTCACTATGATTTTAAAGTTGTTTTCATGTCACAAGTGATGACGTGGCAACCTGTCGGTAGCAAAAAAACACAAAGCCAAGATCGCAAGTGATGACGTGGCACAACCTGTACGGCTTGCTATCGTGCCACCCGTAAGTCACGACGAGAAATCTCGGTGGCTGTACAACTAGGGACGTGGCAGTTTTACGCGTGTGAAAAGCTATTGGGCGCTAGTACTTGATAGCAATTGCTGTTGGCCCAACACTAGCATTTTGTGTTTATTGCTTTTCAAACCTAAACCTTCAGAAGAATGTCTAGGGGGTCACTCCCTGCAGATCAGCTTGGAAGCAGACGCAGAGTGACTCCTTGATAGTTGTACTGTGTGAATGATCAATATAAAAGAAAGTGCACGAAAGGTGCGCCGAACTTTGGGTCCAATGCATCGGGGAAGGGAACTCCACTACTTTGTGTTGGGACTATTTTGTGTTTTTCAAGTTCAAGTGTTAAAGAATTCAGTTATGTTTGTGTGTTGTTGTGAGATTACCGCCTTGTCAGTGCCAAGCTGGTTCAGTGGTATCAGATCTTCAATCGATTCCTCTTCTATAGAAGGCCCGAGCCGACTTTTTGCAGCACGCCATGGAATCTGACACAAGAATCTGATCAAGAATGAAAAGTTGTCCTGCCTACAGTTTCGTACGAAGAAGTATCTAATGGCAATGGAGATTCGAATAACAATAGATCAACTAAAGAGTTGGATGATCCACTCAAACAAACTTTAATCAAGGATCCACAGCTTGCAGTGGTCTTCTTTACTAGGGAAAGGAGATGTCACAAACTGATGATGTGGCATGACCACCCGAGAGCAGAGGACACACAGATGGTGACGTGGCAGATTGCACCCGTGAAAAGCGCTGATAGCATGCTGTACGGCAGAATCCGGAATTTGCATTAACATGTTGACGTGGCAGAACTGTACGGAATTCCGCTTTTTGTGCTGATGCTTTTTCTTGCAATTTTTGGAGCTAATTACTTTTGGAACAAGCTGCTTTTGGGATCATTGCTTTAGGAACCAAATTGCTTTTGAGCTTAACTGCTTTCGGGGCTTTGCTTTTGGCATCCCTTGTAAGAATAAAAAGGACCCAAGGGGCCTCACTCTCCAGGGCATCTGGACGCAGAGTCTGAGAGCAGAGGGCCCGCGAGAGTTGGTACTTTGCTCAAAGATTAATATAGAAGAAACACCGAAAAGGACGCCAGTCTTTGGGGCCAATCTCTTTGGGCACGAAACTATGTCGGGCCGTGTCGACCAAAAATTGAATTGTGATTTTAAGTTTTGAAGTATTTTATGTGATTCTCTCGTGTGTCATGTCCGATTCGTGGCTTGGTGTGCCGAAGCTTGTGACAGTGGTATCAAAGCATCAGGCGTGTGCTTTTCTCAAAACATACCGGTCCTATCAAAGAGCAAACAGGGCACTTGGGCACTTTGTATTGTTATTGAAGAATCTTCGTCTCCCGACCCTTGACTTATTAGCCACTCCCACCCTTACTTCATTGCGCATTGAGCGTGCTCTCGTTTTCATCGCTCTGTCTTACAAGGCATAAGCCAAAAAGAATCCCAGATTACACACGGGTTCTCGTGGAGAATCTGACAAGATAACACCTCTCAACGGAAGGCAAAGAAAAGTTGAAATCCGACGCGGGAACTAAAGAAAAGAATGAAGATCTGGGCAAATTTTCGACGTAGAAGTTTGCCAGAGCGACGTACAAGCGTTAACTGCAGGTTCACACGTGTGGCACTGTTGTACGGATTTTCGCGTTTTGTGCGGGCAGATTTCAACAGCTTTTGGCACTAGCTGTGAGGAGCAAATGCTTTTGGACTTAAGTGCTTTTAGAAGTGATGCTTTTGGGGTATGCTCTTGGGCATCCCTTGTAAGTTTATGTCACAAAGTGATGACGTAGCTACTCAGCAGAAACCCTAAAACCTGCAAACCCTAATATCTGCCAGAAACCCTAATTCTGAAAACCCTAACCCTAACTGCTGCTGAAACCCTAACTGTGGCTGAAACCCTAATTTTGGCCGGCAGAAATGCCACGTGGTAGTAGTATGGACATTCCGGGATCTGCAGTGGGATTTACGACGCTGATTTTCAGCTTTTGGGCGTCAGCTTTATCTCTGCGCAGATACAAGGAGAGAGAAAGAGAAGATGCCATTGCTTTATTTTACTAAAACTCTCTTGTGTGTGAGAGAGAGAGAGAATTTTGCTTCTGGATCTGAAGCTTTTGGGGCTCTGCTTTTGGCATCCCTTGTAAAACTTTAAATAAGTGGTTTTGGGCTCACTCTACAGAGCATCTGGACGCAGAGTCTAAGAGTGAAACCCTAACCGCTCTCTTGTACTTTGATCTGATTCTTGACTTGGAGTGTCCAAGTCTGTTACATTGGTATCAGAGCACGCCCGATTTCTCTTCTATGGGAAATCCGATCCCCAATTTTTTTTCCGCGGCACCTATGGCTTCACGCAAGGATCAGTCGATTCCCTCTGCATTCGGAGATGCGGGCAGGGATCACAACGAAGATTCGGGTCGAGAGTATGGCCCGCCTTGGCCTACTCGGGCGGAGCAACGAGAGATGAAGCATCGTCAATTGATCAGCGATGCAACAAAGATGATGCTCAGTTTTGCGAAGGATCTGAAATTGGCAAAATATATGAGCGAGAATTCTTTTCAGGAAGTGCATGCGCAGTGGCAGAAAACCACAACACCACCCCCGAAACCCGCTCTCAAGAAACCTTCTGATCACAAACAATATTCAGAGAAGGAACTAGAAGAGGTGGTTGATGCACGGATTGCTCAGCTTTTTGATGGACAAAAGAAAGCCAAAAAGCACGGCAAAAAGCAAAAGAAAGGCACCGACTTCCTGAGGTATTTGGGTCGTCAGTCGACATTTGATAAAGCAAAGAAACATAAGAAGCGTGTTCAATTTGAAGAAGTACCTAGTTCTTCTTCTTCTTCTTCTTCTTCTGACAGTTCTTCTAGCTCTTCAGTTTCGAGCGAAGAAGACAGAAAATGTAAAACCGAAGCAAGAAACAACGCTTGGGAAAGGGCAAGAAAAAGGCAAAGAAGTCTAAATCTCACCCAGTGAGTGATAGTTCTACAGAGGACTCGTCTACGGATAGTTCAGACTCTAATGACGGAAATTTTTATGTGAACAAGAAGAATTTTTATAAAGCCAACCAGTATGACCTTTTGGAAGATAAAAGCAAGAAAGTCCAAGAGTTTAAGGAAGGTGGACAGTCGATCAAATTTGACACTTTTTCAGGATACAAAGATGCTTCGAAGGCTTTGTCTTTTATATAGCAGTTTGACATCGCTTTCGCGGGAGGACGCTACTCAGAGCACTCCAAGATTCGGAGAGCTGCCTCTTATTTTCAGAGAACTTGGTGGACCACGCTTGTGTTAAACAAGACTGGCCAGTTAAATAGTTGAAATTTAAGAAGCTTTTTATTTCCTCTTGGCTGACGCAAGAGTATGAACGAGATATACGAGCTGCTTGGAACCATCTTCGGATGACCAAGCGAGATACAGTGGATGCTTATTGCGAGAGATTCTGGAGCTCTTTTTCTACCCGCCTCTTCATTCAAGAAGATCTCGTTCAGAGAACAAATTGAGCGGTTTACCTTGGGTCTACCTACAGAGATCCGCGATCATTGCTTGGAACAGAAGTCAGCTTCTATTCAAGAGTTGATGAGAGCGGGGTTTTGCCATTCACTCTGGCAGTCTGACCTACCCCACTGATGAGGCCATGACACAACGAGCCGAATAGACGTCAGCAAATGAAAGTCGAAAGAGAAAGAGCAACCCAGAAAAGAAGGATGTACGACCCAAGCTTAATCTTGAGGAGAGAGCTTGCTTCATCAGGGAGGGGAAGTGTTTTGGATGCGGGGAACATGGACATATCTCCGCAAAGTGCCCTAACAAGGCACCGAATGAACAAGATGAAGAAAGGCCAAAAAGTTCTAAAGCAGCTGAGAGACGTGGCAGAAAAGGCAAAAACAAAAAAGCAGAACTGGTACCACATTGCGTGGGACCTGAACCGAATCAAATGAATGAAAGTACAAACTTTGCCGCTTTTAGGGCAAAGTGAAGGATCAGGAAGCTCTTTTGAAGGAGCCAAGGCCAACTTCTTTTCACTTGGAATTGGCGGCTCCATTTGGAATTACGTCTGACAGGCTGAGGCCACAAGCGGAGGTAGTTCAACTGACATCCGTACAGGATGTTGCCATTACACCGAGCATTGGCAAACTTCGTTTGCAATGACAGGGGTGTTCAGGGCATGCGAGTGATGTTCTACTCGGAATCCCTTGGTACCACAAGAACTACGCCATGGTTGACTATCGGGCCGAGAAAGCGACTTTGACAAATGAGGAGCTCAGACTTGATGAACTTGAGTTTCTTTACTCATTCTTTTGGGAGAGAACTGAACGATGGATAAAGGTCGAATATGTTTTGACCTGAACAAAAGAACGCCAAGATTTTTCTCCACACTCATGCCAATTGCTTTTTAGAGGGCGTGAAGATCATATCATTGATCTGATACCTGGAAGCACACCACCGAACTGACCACCTTATCGTGTGAGCCGAGCACAGAATGATGAGATTATGAACCCAAGTGAAAGACCTCTTGGAAAAGGGTCTTGTCCAGCCTAGTACTTCACCGTTTTACTCTCCAATGTTGTTGGTTTTGAAGAAAGACGGATCTTGGAGAATGTGCATCGATTATACAGCTCTAAACAAAATCACCATCAAGAACAGATTTCCGATTCTCGTGGGCGCCCACAGAGGTGACTGCCTTTCAGACATTGAAAGAGAAATTGACTACAGGACCAGTTTTGACTTTGCCGGACTTGCAGAAGTCATTTGAAGTATATTGTGATGCTTGTGGTCGTAGTCTGGGTGTGGTCTTAATGCAAGAAGGCCATGTCATTGCTTACGAGAGTCGATTGTTCTCAGGGCCAGAGATGACAACACAGATTTATGAGAAAGAGCTTTTGGCGGTTATCCATGCTCTTACTCAGTGGCGGCATTACCTACTCGGAGCGGATTTTAGTGTCTTTACAGACCATCAGAGTTTGCGCTACTTCTTGTCACAGAAGCAGCTTTCGGAAAAGCAGATGCGGTGGGCTAACATCTTGTCACAGTTTCACTTCTAGATTGTCCATGTGCAGGGACAGAAGAATGTGGTGGCAGATGCTTTCTCTCGGAAGCCGTTGGTTCTTGTAACAGACTTGGACACTCCAAGGAAAGAATCAATCACCTCAGCACCAAATAACCACGTCAAAACAGTTCACAAATCACAAAAGATTTGCACTGGCCTGGCGGATTTCCGTGCCTAGAGATATTGGCCCCAAAGACTTGCGCCCCTTTCGGTATTTCTTTATGTATTAAATCAATGTCAAAGTACAAGAGTGCGGTTAGGGTTGCACTCTCAGACTTTGCGTCCAGATGCTTTGCGAGTGAGCCCCTCACCGATTATTTAAAGATTACAAGGGATGCCCAAAAGCAGAGCCCCAAAAGCTTTAGTTCAAAAGCAGAATTTCTCTCTCTCTCTCTAGAGAGTAAAAATAAAGCAAATCAGCTCTCTCTCTCTCTCTCTCTCTCTCTCTCTCTCTCTCTCTCTCTCTCCAGTTTAAATTGCGTAGCCAAAAAGCCTTCAATTTGCGTCGCTAGGAGGAAAAAGCAACCCCCGCATTTTCCGGAAATCTGTACGCTGGCCATGCGGCATTTTCAGCCGCCAATTTTAGGGTTTCAGCCAGAAATTAGGGTTAGCGTTTCCAGAAATTAGGGTTTCTGCAGATTAGGGTTTCTGGCAAAAATTAGGGTTTGCAGGAATTAGGGTTTCTGTTGTCGGTAGCCACGTCATCACTTTGTGACATACCCCCCTCTTGAAAGCATTGTAATCGACCGCGATTACGCCTGCAAAACCGACAGAAGCCATAAACCGTCTTAGCAGACACTGACTGTTAGTACCTACATTCTAGGAACACATATCTAGCACATGTACCAATCAACAGTCACATCACTAGACATCACAGGACATCACATGACATTCAACATTCATTTGGATCTTAGACCATGATTTATCGGCAATGTAGCTAGCAATCGCATCTAGGTCCAATCGGGACCTCATCGATGTCCGATTGACTAACCCCTATTGCAACCATGTCTATCAGACCAAAATGTTGTAGTCATTTCGTCTATCCGTTCCTGCACTTAAAAGAAGTCAAGAACAAATCAGTATCATAATCAGGAATTCCATTTTATAAAGTCATCCAGCAGAATACTGTCAGCTCTCAGTAACCCTGAAGCTCAAAGACACATCAGTGACTTTAGTATCAAAATCGAGGCATCTGTTGACAAAGGAGCGGAGTAACTCCCCTCTTGTGCATCCCATTGCACCAGATCTCCGGCCAAGCTGAATTTTGGGTTCCATTTGGAGTAGACTATGCTAAACCAAAAGCCTCGAGGTAAAGTTTTGCAATATGAGGAGTATCTGGTAGGTCCTCCTCCTTCCTTCATCTACTTCGCATCCAATGCAGGATAGTCTTGAACTTAACCAAGAACCGCCTTCGGACTTTACCTTTATTCTTCGTATCCTTATGTGCCAAAATCTGTTCAGGAACAAGGATCTCCTCGTTTTCTTCCACTTCGGGTTGCTCATCAGGCTCCCCATCATCAGGCACATCACCTTTGAAAGGTTTCAAGAGACTCACATGAAATGCATTGTGAATCCTCCAAGTATCAGGCTGTTTCAGTCGGAAGAAGACATCATTTATCTTTTCAGTGATCTGGAAATGTCCGTAGTATCGCATACTAAGCTTTGGAAAAAGCCTCGCCTTTCCCTTTTTCTTTCTTATGCGTGCCTTCTCAAAACGTAAGAGCATCCAATCATCCTCCTTCAATTTCAAGTCGCGGCGATCCCGTTGCCTTTTTCTGTGGTTCTTGAGATTTTTGCAAAGTCTCGTGAACCTTGGCAAAAGCCGTATCTAAGTCTTGCGTATATTCATCCACTTCAAAAATCTTATCTTTCGTGCTTAGGAAGGGTGGAACCTTCGCAGCACCTTCAACAATTTCAAATGGCGCCTTCCCCGTCGAAGAGTGTATCGTGTAATTGTAGGCAAATTGCACCAAAGGTAGGTACTTTTCCCATTGAGTCTTCTGATCCGAGATATAATACTTCAATAAATCTAAAACTGCTGAATTGGCAATCTCAAATTGCCGGTCAGTCTGCAGGTGGAACGATGACGAGAACTGCAACCGCGTGCCAATGTTCTCCCAAATTGCCTTAAAACAAACTCGTAAATCTGGGGTCTCTGTCGGAGACAATCGTCTCAAGCATGCCATGTAATCTAAAGATCTGGGCCACAAACAGTCTCGCTAAGTGATCCGGCTTGGCTGTTTTCTTCACTGGAATGAAATGAGTCTGTTTGCTAAATCTATCAATAACAGTCCAGATACCATCTTGACCACTCTGTGTTCTTGGGAGATAAAAAATGAAGTTCATTGCAATACTTTCCCAGGGGCGGGTGGGTATGGGTAAAGGCTGTAACAATCGCTGTGCTTTATGCCTGTCAAACTTGACCTTCTGGCATACCAAGAAACTGTGCACAAACTCTTCCACATCCTTCTTGAGTCTTGGCCAAAAGAAGTATCTCTCTACCCCTTTCATGGTGGTAGCAATGCCGCGGTGACCCGTAAAAGGTGGACAGTGGCATTCAGTCATCACCTTTTCCCTCAACGGCTGTCTAACGCACAACATGGTTTTGCTCATCAAGTAGCCATCCCGAATGGAATATCCCGCTACTGTCTCCCCATCCCGTATCCGTGCGAAAATGTCTGCAAAATCTGTATCTGTGGCATACTGGTCGACCATACCCTCGAAGCTCCTATGATGTATCGTGGAAATAACGAGAAGCAACGGCTTCCGAGACAAAGCATCTGCCACCAGATTTTTTTGTCCTTGAACAAGGACAATCTGGAAGTGAAACTGTGACAAGATGTTCGCCCACCGCATCTGCTTTTTCGATAGCTGCTTCTGTGACAAGAAGTAGCGCAAACTTTGATGGTCTGTAATGACAGTAAAATCTGCTCCGAGTAGGTAATGCCGCCACTGAGTAAGAGCATGGATAACTGCCAAAAGCTCTTTCTCATAAATCTGTGCTGTCATCTCCGGCCTTGAGAACAATTCGCTCTCGTAAGCAATGACATGGCCTTCTTGCATTAAGACCGCACCCAGACTGTGACCACAAGCATCACAATATACTTCAAATGACTAGTCCCGTAGTCAATTTCTCTTTCAATGTTTGAAAGGCAGTCACCTCTGTGGGTCCCCACGAGAAAGGGACTCCTTTCTGTGTCAAGATATGCAAAGGGGAAGCAACCTCTGCAAACTTTCGACTGAATCGCCTGTAGTACGAACACAATCCCAAGAAGCTTCTAACTTCATGGACATTCTTCTAATCGGGCCAATCACGTATAGACTCTATCTTGGCCGGATCCATTTGCACTCTTGCTGCTGAGACAATGTGTCACAAAAAGTGTATCTACGGTAGGAAAAATTCACTTTTCTTTGCATTAATCACTAACTTGTGATCTCGTAATGCTTGAAAGACCATAAGCAGATGATCTCTGTGTTCTGCCTCATTCTTGGAGAAAACAATGATGTCGTCAAAGAAAGTGTCAACAAATAGCCTCTACTCTCGAAAAATCCTATCCATCATCCGGTTAAATGTCGCAGGAGCATTGGTTAATGCCAAAAGGCATCACCAAAAACTTAAATAACCCAAAAGTCGTCCGAAAAGCTGTCTACTTTCATTCGCTGAAGTCTGTTCGGCTCGTTGTGTCATGACCTCATCGGTGGGGTATAAAGTGAATGACAAAACCCCGTTTCGCATGACTCATCAACTCCTGATGTCACACGGCACATCCAACCCTATGTGTCCGTGGACAAGCTACAGCATGATTAGGGTTCAGTCAGTCCAGTCAGTCTAGATTAGAAGTGATCTTGCACTTCTGTGAGTCTATTCATAGATCGTGCATGCCCGGTCACTTAGTGTAGATGCATATCCTCTGGTTGCACACAGCATGATCATAAGCATTCCCATCAGAATCCATTAGAATCAATTAGGGAATTTTGCCAATGCATTTAGCCTATTTTCCCTATTTTTGACATTTTTCACTTATTAATTTAAGTGACTTTCCAACAAAAGTAGGTAGGGCAATTTGGGTAAGAAAATATATAAGCAAACCAAAGTTAGCACTAAATGGCAGAAGAGGCAACAGGAGCCAAGCTCAGCAGGCAACTTCTTCAACAAGACCTTGGTGGATTCCCGCCAAGCAAGACGCATCACTAGCGTTTTCTCCATCAGTAGATCCTCGCTGCTACCCTACCACAACCTGGCGTTTTTGCAGCAGGGCACCCTGCCGAGGAACCCATCCTCTAGCGTTTTTGCAGAGAAGCTAGCAGCTAGCGTTTTTGCATCCCTGGCGTTTTTGCATGACCTAGCGTTAGCAGATTGCAGCGTTTTTCAGCCACAGCAGCCTAGCGTTTTCAGCCATGAAGAGTCAGCAAGATTCAGCCCCCAAAGGTAGCAGATTCAGCCACAGCAAGACCTCAGTTTTCAGCCATTAAACTGCAGATTTTCAGCGACAAAGACCCACATAAAACAGCCCCAAAATCAGCATTTTTGGCTCAGTTGCAGATTTCAACCCATAGCGTTTTTGGACAGCAATAGAAGATTGTAGATTTCAGCCCTTAGGTCGACTTCGTCGTCACCGTCGTCATCGCCGACATAGCCTAGACTTGCATCAATCACATGCATCAACATTGTACCACTTTGTGCAATCAATAGTAGACCACTCTCGCCGACGAGAGTGGGGCCTTTGGAGGAGGGTTTTACAACGTCTTTGGTGTCATATCTCTCTTCTCTCTCTATCTCTCAGTCTCATACACTTGCACACACAGTGTGCACTCACTTTGTTTGTGATCATAGCATGTTCTCATTAAGAACAGAGGCTCTCCCTTCCATAAGAACAAAAGGAACCTTGAGCACAGTTCGGAGCACTCAACTTGAGCAAAGCGCAAACATTCATTCCGCTGCACCTAACGTTGGTATCAGAGCTTTGGCAGTGTTCAGTATCACTCAAGGAAAGAATCACAAGAATCACAAGAAATTTTTTTGCTTGTTGCGGTCGCATGAAGCCAAGTTCGCTTGGGCGTGTTGATTCCTAATCTTGTTTTTGAAGAGTGACAGGAATCCCTAGAAAGAAGGGCTTGTCCAGCCTCCCCTTGTGTCTCTTTTCTCTCATTGAGAGCGGACCGTGCACTTAGCGGCCGACCAATCGACGTGAGGTGGGAAAAAGCAACCTTGGGGTGAGTGGAAGGCCGCCAAAGGGGTGCGCCCGCGGAAAGGAGTAGAACTCGGGTTAAGAGAAGATCCTTCTCGAACACAGATTGCAAGCGAAAGAAAACCTCAAGAACCTCAAGACCTGCAAGAACCTCAAGAACCAAGACTCCCAAGAACCCAAATTCCTCGAGAACTTAAGAACCCAAGAGCACAAGAACCCACGACTTCAGTGGATGGTCATCACTCGAAGCAGAATGGATACTTCGCTTGGAGGTGATGAGCATGAGAGAGGCGAAGAAGAATTTTCCCCACCAGGAGGTTTTTCCGACCCTTCCCCTTCCCCATCTACGTCAAGGATTGCACTAACTGCTATAGAGGAGTTGGACCAGATGTTTATGGAAAAGAAGTTAGCACGCGAAGCAAGATATGCAGAAAGAATGGCAGCATTTGATCGTGAATGCAAAGAAAGAAAATCCGAAATGGATCGCAGACATGCAGAAAGCAAAGCAAAAAGACAAGCAGAAAGAAAGGCAGCCATAGAGTGTGACAAAGAGTTCTAGCCATAGAGTGTGACAAAGAGTTATGGCGACTCTTTTCTCAAGTTCATGCACAGGTGCAAGAGATTTGGGGAACGGAGACTCTCTCAGTCTCTTCTTCTCCCAAGCATGATACACAAGATTTGCATGATGATAAGCATGATGATTTGAATGATATTGATAAGCATGATGATTTGGATGCCAATGACAAGCATGATGATTTGCATGATCAAGATGTGATTTCTCACAAGCATGATGAGTTGCATGAAAAGGATGTGATTGTTCACAAGAAGGATGATGAGTTAGTTGATGCTTTTTCTAGCGAAGCTAACCTCGTTGCAGATTCGATCAATCACGAAGGATCGATCTTGGCTCTCGAGTCGAGGTCCAAAGAACCCCCTCAGGCAGAAGGGATCTTGGCTCTCAAGCTTAGGTTCAAAGAACCCTCACATGAGTATTATGTGTTCGCATGATTGATACGCACGCATTGTTCGAGTGTTTCATTCTTGATCGTTTCTTGTATTTTAGTCAGCGTCTTTATGTGATCCCTTTTACTAGGCATGACATTGTACGTTGAGCACATTTCACTCATGAATGAGCATGAATGTATGTGGATTGCTCATGAAAAAGTTGAAAAGTATGTATGTAAGGAAGTCACATTCCATGTCTCTTCCTTGGCATGACACAGTACCCGAAAGAGCACATGTAAGTATGAGCACCAAGCATGGGCATTTCCGTTGCGAATTGCCACAGTTGATTGCTTTAGATCATAAGAGGAAGATTCGATCTCATTGTTTGCGTGTGTGTGGTGAACGGTTTTTCACTCCGTCTCTTGTACATCTACATTGCATGCACAGTCTTTCAGGAAGACAAGATTTTTTCCAGTCACTTTACATGGAATAGGTATGTTCATGGTTTTGTGTTGGAAGTGGTTTCATGAATTTTCAACCATGGAGATTCTTGAAGAAGAAAGAAGCATGACTTTCGACGAAGTTGGAGCATTGAAGGAGCCACAGAAGACTTTGTGTCGCTTTCGGCGCGGCCCAAAGAAGCAAGCGTTGCAGACATTTATGAAGTTCAAGTACCGCACAACCCACACATCAGAGTGGGCCGGCGAAGAGTCCCTTCCAGGATTCCGGATGCTATTGGCGATCTCCCTCGACGCCATACAGTTCGGTACCAGTACCTCACTTTGAAAAGGAGGGGATGTCACGTGACACATCCAACCCTATGTGTCCGTGGACAAGCTAAAGCATGATCAGGGTTCAGTCAGTCCAGTCAGTCTAGATTAGAAGTGATCTGGCACTTTTGTCAGTTTATTCGTAGACCGTGCATGCCCAGTCACTTAGTGTAGATGCATATCGTCTGGTTGCACACATCATGATCATAAGCATTCCCATCAGAATCCATTAGAATCAATTAGGGAATTTTTCCAGTGCATTTAGCCTATTTTCCCTATTTTTGACATTTTTCACTTATTAATTTAAGTGACTTTCCAACAAAAGTAGGTAGGGCTATTTGGGTAAGAAAATATATAAGCAAACCAAAGTTAGCACTAAATGGCAGAAGAGGCAACAGGAGCCAAGGTCAACAGGCATCTTCTCCAACAAGACCTTGGTGGATTCCCGCTAAGCACGACCCATCACTAGCGTTTTCTCCATCAGCAGATCCTCGCCGCAACGCTACCACAGCCTTGCGTTTTTGCAGCAGGGCACCCTGCTGAGGAACCCCATCCTATAGCGTTTTTGCATCCCTGGTGTTTTTGCATGACCTAGCGTTAGCAGATTGCAGTGTTTTTCAGCCAGAGCAGCCTAGCGTTTTCAGCCATGAAGAGTCAGCAAGATTCAGCCCCCAAAGGTAGCAGATTCAGCCCATGAAGAAGTAGCAGATTCAGCCACAGCAAGACCTCAGTTTTCAGCCATTAAACTGCAGATTTTCAGCAACAAAGACCCACATAAAACAGCCCCAAAGTCAGCGTTTTTGGCTCAGTTGCAGAATTTAACCCATAGCATTTTTGGACAGCAGTAGAAAGATTGCAGATTTCAGCCCTTAGGTCGACTTCGTCGTCACCGTCGTCATCGCCGACATAGCCTAGACTTGCATCAGTCACATGCATCAACATTGTACCACTTTGTGCAATCAATAGTAGACCACTCTCGCCGACGAGAGTGGGGCCTTCGGATAAGGGTTTTACAATGTCTCTGGTGTCGTATCTCTCTTGTCTCTCTATCTCTCAGTCTCATACACTTGCACGCACAATGTCCACTCACTTTGTTTGTGATCATAGCATGTTCTCATTAAGAACGGAAGGCTCTCCCTTCCATAAGAACAAAAGGAACCTTGAGCACAGTTCGGAGCACTCATCTTGAGCAAAGCGCAAACATTCATTCCGCTGCACCTAACACCTGAATAGAAGCGGATTTTTGTTCCAAGCAATGATCTCGGATCTCTGTAGGTAGACCCAAGGTAAACCGCTCAATCTGTTCTCTGAACGAGATCTTCTTGAATGAAGAGGCGGGTAGAAAAAGCTCCAGAATTTCTTGCAATAAGCATGCACTGTATCTCTCTTGGTCATCCGAAGATGGTTCCAAGTAGCTCGTATATCGCGTTCACACTCTTGAGTCAACCAAGAAGAAATAAAAAGCTTCTTAAATTTCAGCCATTTAATTGGTGCAGTCTTGTTTAAAAGAAGCGTGGACCACCAAGTTCGAGCATTCCCCGTAAAATAAGAAGTAGCTCTCTGAATCTTGGAGTGCTCTGAGTAGCGTCCTCCCACGAAAGCGATGTTAAACTGTTGTATAAAAGACAGCCTTCGAAGCATCTTTGTGTCCTGAAAAAGTGTCAAATTTGATCGACTATCCACTTTCCTTTAACTCTTGGACTTTCTTGCTTTGTCATACTGGTTGGCTTTATAAAAATTCTTCTTGTTCGCATAAAAATTGCCGTCATCAGAGTCTGAACTGTCTGTAGACGAGTCCTCTGTAGAACTGTCTCTCACTGGGCGAAATTTAGACTTCTTTGCCTTTTTCTTGCCCTTTCCCAAGCGTTGTTTCTTGCTTCGCTTTTTGCCTTATCTGTCTTCTTTGCTCGAATCTGAAGAGCTAGAAGAACTGTCAGAAGAAGAAGAAGAAGAAGAAGAACTCGGTACTCCTTCAAATTGAACACGCTTCTTTTGTTTCTTTGCTTTATCAAATGTCGATTGACGACCCAAATAACCCGGGAAGTCAGTGCCTTTCTTTTGCTTTTTGCCGTGCTTTTTAGCTTTGTTTTGTGCATCAAAAAGTTGAGCAATCCGTGCATCAACCATCTCTTCTAATTCCTTCTCTGAATATGTCTTGTGAGCAGAAGATTTCTTGAGAGCGGGTTTCGGGGGTGGTGTGGTGGTTTTCTGCCACTGCTCGTGCACTTCCTGAAAAGAAGTCTCGCTCATATATTTTGCCAATTTCGGGTCCTTCGCAACACTGAGCATCATCTTTGTTCCATCGTCGATCAATTGACGACACTTCATCTCTCGTTGCTCCGCCTGAGTAGGCCGACGCGGACCATACTCTCTGCCGGAATCTTCATTGTGATCCCTGCCCGCATCTCCGGATGCAGAGGGAGTCGACTGATCCTTGTGTGAAGCCCTAGGTGCCGCGGAAAAAAAATTTGCGATCGTGCTCTAATACCACTGTAACGGACTTGGACACTCCAAGTCAAGAATCAATCACCACAGCACCAAATAACCACTTCAAAACAGTTCATAGATCACAATAGATTTGCACTGGCCCGGCGGAGTTTCGTGCTTAGAGATATTGGCCCCAAAGACTGGCGCCCCTCTCGGTATTTCTTTATGTATTAAATCAATGTCAAAGTACAAGAGTGCGGTTAGGGTTTCACTCTAAGACTCTGCGTCCATATGCTTTGCGAGTGAGCCCCTCACCGCTTATTTAAAGATTACAAGGGATGCCCAAAAGCAGAGCCCCAAAAGCTTCCAGTTCAAAAGCAGAATCTCTCTCTCTCTCTCTCTCTCTCTCTCTCTCTCTCTCTCTCTCTCTAATTCAAATTGCGTAGCCAAAAAGCCTTCAATTTGCGTCGCTAGGAAGAAAAAGCAACCCCCGCGTTTTCCGGAAATCCTTACGCTGGCCACGTGGCATTTTCAGCCGCCAATTTTAGGGTTTCAGCCAAAAATTAGGGTTAGGGTTTCCAGAAATTAGGGTTTTTGCAGATTAGTGTTTCTGGCAGAAATTAGGGTTTTTGCAGATTAGTGTTTCTGGCAGAAATTAGGGTTTGCAGGAATTAGGGTTTGTGGCAGAAATTAGGGTTTCTGCTGTCGGTAGCCAAGTCATCACTTTGTGACAGTTCTGGCTATTTCCGCGATACATCATAGGAGCTTCGAGGATATGGTCGACTAGTTAACCACAAATACAGATTTTGCAATTGTTTTCACACGGATACGGGATGGGGAGACAGTAGCGGGATACTCTATTCGAGAAGGCTACTTGATGAGAAAAACCATGTTGTGCGTTACACAGCCGTTGAGAGAAAAGGTTATGACCGAATGGCATTGTCCACCTTTTATGGGTCACCGCGGCATTGCTACCACCATGAAAGGGGTAGAGAGATACTTCTTTTGGGTAAAGAAGGATGTGGAAGAATTTGTGCGCAGTTGCTTGGTATGGCAGAAGGTCAAGTTTGACAGGCATAAAGCACAGGGATTGTTATAGCCTTTACCCATACCCACCCGCCCTTGGGAAAGTATTGCAATGAATTTCATTTTTGATCTCCCAAGAACACAGAGTGGTCACGATGGTATCTGGAATGTTATTGACAGATTTAGCAAACAGGTTCATTTTATTCTAGTGAAGAAAACAGTCAAGCCGGATCACTTAGCGAGACTGTTTGTGGCCCAGATCTTCAGATTACATGGCATGCCTGAGACGATTGTCTCCGACAGAGACCCCTGATTTACGAGTTTGTTTTGGAAGGCAATTTGGGAGAACATTGGCACGCGGTTGCAGTTCTCGTCATCGTTTCGCCCGCAGACTGAAGAGCAATCTGAGATTGCCAATTCAGTGGTTTTAGATTTATTGAAGTCTTATATCTCAGATCAGAAGACTCAATGGGAAAAGTACTTTGGTGGAATTTGCCTACAATAACACGATACACTCTTCGACGGGGAAGGCGCCATTTGAGATTGTCGAAGGTGCTGCGAAGGTTCCACCCTTCCTAAGCACGAAAGATCAGATTTTTGAAGCGGATGAATATACGCGAGACTTAGATACGGCTTTTGCCAAGGTTCGCGAGACTTTGCAGAAGTCTAAAGAACGACAAAAAAAGGCAGCGGATCGCCATCGTCGCGACTTGAAATTGAAGGAGGATGATTGGGTGCTCTTACGTTTTGAGAAGGCACGCCTGAGAAAGAAAAAGGGAAAGGAGAGGCTTTTTCCAAAGCTTAGTATGCGATACTACGGACCTTACCAGATCACTGAAAAGATAAATGATGTCTCCTTCCAATTGAAACTACCAGATACTTGGAGGATTCACAATGCATTTCACGTGAGCCTCTTGAAACCTTTTAAAGGTGATGTGCCTGATGATGGGGAGCCTGGTGAGCAACCCGAAGTGGAAGAAAACGAGGAGATCCATGTTCCTGAACAGATTTTGGCACATAAGGTTACGAAGAATAAAGGTAAAGTCCGAAGGCGGTTCTTGGTTAAGTTCAAAAACTATCCTGCAAACGATGCGAGGTGGATGGAGGAGGAGGACCTGACAGATACTCAGATTGTGAAACTTTACCTCGATGCTTTTGGTTTAGCATAGTCTACTCCAAATGGAACCCAGAATGTAGCTTGGTCGGAGATCTAGTGCAGTGGGATGCACAAGAGGGGAGTCACTCCGCTCCTTTGTCAACAGATGCCTTGATTTTGATACTAAAGTCACTGATGTCTCTTTGAGCTTCAGGGATACTGAGAGTTGACAGTATTCTGCTGGATAACTTTATGAAATGGAATTCATGATTATGATACTGATTTGTTCTTGACTTCTTTAAAGTGCAGGAACTGATAGACGAAATGACTGCAGTATTTTGGTTTGATTGATCTCGAATAGACATGGTTGCAATAGGGGTTAGTCAATCGGACATCGATGAGGTCCCGATTGGATCTAGATGCGATTGCTAGCTACATTGCCAATAAATCATGGTCTAAGATCCGAATGAATGTGAATGTCATGTAATGTCCTGTGATGTCTAGTGATGTCCTGTGATGTCGTGTGATGTGACTGTCGATTTGGTACATGTGCTAGATGTGTGTTCCTAGTATGTACATACCAACAATCAGTGTCTGCTAAGACGGTTTGTGGCTTTTGTTTCTTTTGCAGGTGTAATCGAGGGCGATTACAATGCTTTCAAGAGGGGGGTACATCACAAAGTGATGACGTGGCTACTCTACAGAAACCCTAAAAACTGCAAACCCTAATTCTGGAAACCCTAACCCTAACTGCTGCCGAAACCCTAACTGTAGCTGAAACCCAAATTTTGGCGGTAGAAATGCCACGTGGCAGCAGTATTTATCAGCTTTTGGGCGTCAGCTTTATCTCTACGCAAATACAAGGAGAGAGAGAGAGAGAAGATGCCATTGCTTTATTTTACTAAAACTCTCTTGTGTGAGAGAGAGAGAATTTTGCTTTTGGATCTGAAGCTTTTGGGGCTTTGATTTTGGCATCCCTTGTAAAACTTTAAATAAGCGGTTTTGGGCTCACTCTGCAGAGCATCTGGACACAGAGTCTGAGAGTGAAACCCTAACCGCTCTCTTGTACATTGATATGATTCTTGACTTGGAGTGTCCAAGTCCGTTACAGTTTATAGGTGCCCAAAGGGCCATGTCTCAAAGAGCATCTGGACGTAGAGTCTTGGAGAGGGTTGGACCCTCAGGAGTTGTACTTTGCGATGCGTAATAATAAAAAAATACTGGAAGGGACACCAATCTTTGGGGCCAGTGCATTTTGGTTTGAAACTCCGTCGTGCCGTGTCGACTACTCTCTCTCTCTCTCTCTCTCTCTCTCTTATTTAAGTGTTTTGAAGTATTACAAGTGTTGCTAAGTGTGTAGATTGTAGTTATCTCTGTGTTTCCATCCGACCCCTCCTCGGAAGTGTTTACAAGTCCTATTTGTAAGACGGATGTAATTGCACTAACCTAAGGACCGAGTTCACACTGGCTGGAGCAGGTGCCCATCGTGATGTGTAGGGATGCAACACCTCGTATTTTATCTATTATCATTGCCCAAAAAGATTCCTTCCCAATAGAGTTAGGGAACCGATTTGTAAGTAACCTCATTGACTCCAAGTCGCGATTGTCTCCGGTCGATGTTTCCACTTGGTCAGGTACTTTGAGTAAGAAGTCGATTATGACCACTTATGTCATAAATTGCTGACGTATCAAAATACTTGGTGGGTTGGAGTTTTCCAAGACCCAACCCTAGCTGACTTGCAGATCCGAGCCGAGGGGCCTAAAACCGAAGAGGAGAAGCAAAAGTTCTTACCAATTTAATAGATCCTCGTTGAGTGGGGCAAACCTTTAAATAGAAGTCTTTACCCAATTAAGGGGCCCCGTCCAATGGCCCTAGTGACACAAGACATGTAAATAAAGCAGGACCTGCAAACACACAGTGAACACACAAATCATGCGTAAAAGATGATGATGTGGCAGTTGTACAGACACCTGCGATTTGCATTGACAGTGCCACATGGCAGCGTGTACGGACTTCCATGTTTTACGTTGCTGGTTGATGATGTGGCAGGTTGTACGGAATTCCGTGATTTTGCACTACTTTCTTTTTGGAGGCGAGATGCCTTTAGAACTGTTTTTCATGTATTGCTTTTGGATAGGCCCAGGGCCTTTAAATATGTGGCAAGGGCTCATTATCCGGCACTGTTCTGGGTGAAGGTGTCACAGGCTTGGGCACCCCAAGTCTGAAATCCGGCATGACACACGAGAAAATTACTTTAAAAACTTCACAACTTTATCACACTTTAAAAATTGGAGTCGACACGGCCCTGCGTAGTTCCGTGCCCAGAGGTGTTGGCCCCAAAATCTAGCGCCCCTTTCGGTATTTTTTATATATATTAATGCTTGAGCAAAAGTTACTCCCGAGGGACCTCTCCTCTCAGACTCTTCGTCTAGATGCTCTGAAGTGTGAGGCCCCTTTGGGTCTATTTATTCTTACAAGGGATGCCCCAAAAGCAATAAACTCAAAAGCAACTTGTTCCAAAAGCATCTCGTTCCAAAAGCTGCCCAAAAAGCAGCCAACGCAAATTACGGATTTCCGTACAGCCTGCCACGTCATCGGCTATCAGCACATTACATGGAAATCCGTACGACAGCCATGTCAATAGTCAGCGCAGATCGCGGAAGATCCGTACAACTTGTCCACGTCAGCATCGGTATTGTCTATCCACGGGCAGCAGTGCGTCATCATTTTGTGACACACCCCCAACTTGAAAGAATTGTAATCGCCCTCGATTACGCCTGCAAAGTCATACATAAGCTATAAACCAGTTCAATAAACACTGACTCTAAGTACCATCCAACACTTGTACAAAGACGACAGTCACATCACATTCACATCATATCACATAGAATCCATTCAGATGTAGGTGTCACAAACTGCTGACGTGTCAAAGCCTAAAGAATGGAGCCAACTTACAGATGCCGGCCGAGGGGCCTAAACCCTAAGGAGAACAAGTAACAGAAAAAGAAGAAGTCCTACCAACTTATGGGGACCCCGTCCGATGGAGCCCTAGTGACATAAAGGGATTAAAATAAAGCAAGACTCACACACACACACACACACACACACTCACGCAAAGCTGATGACGTGGCAGCTCTACGAAAGTTTCGAAAATTACGTTGGTTGATGATGTGGCATGCTATACGGATTTCCGTAAATTATGGTGGCAGCTTTTGGCATTGCTTTTGAGACCAGAAGCTTTTGAGTTTTGAAGGCTTTTCATTGTAACTGCTTTTTAGGCCAAGGGCCTTTAAATATGAGGTTAGGGCTCATTTTCTGGCATGCTTCCTGGAGAAGGTGCAGAGTCTGGAGTACCGGCTTGTACTGTGTTGATGCAATATAAAGAAATATCGAAAGGGGCGCCAAGGTTTGGGGCCAATACTCTCTGGGGTGGACTACGTGTCGCGTGTTGTCTCTCTCTCTCAGTTCAGTTGTTATTAAAGTGCTAAAAGTCTGTTCAGTCTGTTCTTTTCTATTGGCACGTCGTGCCCGTCTTGTGACAGTGGTATCAGAGCATTAGGCGTGTGCTTTTCTGAAAGCATATTGGTCCTACAAAAGCGCAGACAGAGCTATTGGAATTTTATTTGATGTATCTCTGGCCTCCGACCCCGGACTTATTAGCCACTCCCACCCTTACTTCATCGTGCATCGGGCGCGCTCCCGTCTTCATCGCTGTGTCTTACAGGGCATAAGCCATAAAGAACCCAAGACTTGGAATTCATGGATTCAACAGAATATTTGCAGTTTCTGCTCAACGAGCTTCACAACGTTCTTTCGCGGCATCCTCAGCAGAATCTTCCGATGCTGCAAAGTTTTCAACAATTTTTGAGCTACATGTTACCCCCTCTGATGCCCCAAGTGGTACCTCCTCCTCCGGCACCAGAAAGTACGAGAGCTTCCAACCGGCAACCTTCTTAGCCGTCTGCTCCGATCGAGGGAGTCTTCATGAATATAGTGCAGCCATGTGACCCTGATCCAGTGCAACCGCCTTTGCCACTGCCATTGCCTCCACCTCCACCACCACCCCCATCAGGCTACAATGGTTGGAGCCCATATGGATATCCTTATTATCCATACCCGGGATATGCGCCTAACCAACCCAAAGATTTCAAGGATGGTGGCACGACAGTCAAATTTTTCACTTTTTCCGGGGTAAAAGATCGCAAGAAAGCATTGCAGTTCCTATAGCAATTCGACAACATCTATGCTTTGGGAAACTATACAGAAGAATCCAAGATTTCTCGAGCAGCGGGATTTCTTAAAGATAATGCTATGCAATGGTGGAGTTCAATCGCGACACAACCACATGCTCCAAGGACTTGGCAAGCTTTCAAGACAGTTTTTGCACGTAGTTACATGACTTCGATGTTTGAAGTCCGGATTTTGGCAGAGTGGGGCAACTTGAAAATGCTTGCCATCGAAACCATGGACGACTATAACCAAAGGTTTCTCGACGTGTACCTTCCGGTGTCCTTTAAGTTCATTCCCTCGGAGGACCAATGTGAGCACTACACCATTGGACTACCATCACCATTGCAGGAATATTCTCTCTCCAAGAAAGTTCTACCATGCAAGAGCTTATGGACCATGCCGCGGTCGGCTACAAGCTCATGAAAGGAAAGTTGGACTTTACCATAGAAGAACCTCTGTCCACTAACCAGAACTCCTGGCAACAACGAACAAATTCTAGGGAATCCCGTGAAAACCAACCTCAATGGCCTCGTCTGACACAACATCAACAAGACGCCTTGTTACAAGAAGGCTGATGCTTCGAATGTTTCCAAGCAAGGCATACGTTCAATACATGTCTTGAGCGAGCCTTGACGTCCTCAGTGAAACCTTCTGCTCCCACGTCAGACAGATCCCCGAGGCCACCTCCGGCCAAGAAGGCTAGACCTGCTATTGGACTAGTACCCGATATTTATAGTATACACCTCGAGAGTTTTAATGAATTATGCAGAGCTTATGGAAAAGTCAACTGCTTGAAAGCCCTTATTTTCTTGGACCCCGAAGTTATGGAGAACTTCATCCATCCAGAATTCTTGAAGCAGATGCACTTTGATTATCATGCAGAGGGTGGAGAAATTGAATCTCAGCTAGCCACGGGGCAAACTCAGAAAGTGGTACCGCTCATTGGTGCACTTCCAGTGACTATACAAGATTATCATGGAAAAGTCGATTTCCACATTATGAAGTTGGGCAATTGCGATGTTCTCTTGGGCATGCCTTGGCACTACAAGAATGATGCAACTCTCCAGGTCCGGAACCGAACCATCACCGTGATGCAGAAGGGCAAGCCCGTTGTCCTCAAAGTTTGGTTGTCCAAACAAAACCCTGAATGACCTCTCTAGTTCTATTTCAATCTGTCAATCATTCTCATTCTTGTGCCTTTATGGGGCACCGTGCAGAGATTTGTCCTTGTTCCCCACATTTAAAACACTCTCCCACTTTGAAATATTCGTCTTTCTGTTCTTCTGTCAGTCAAGGTCATGTATCTCTCTGTTGTCTGCTTCTGTTATGACTTGTTGAAGGGTCATATGATGGATAAGTCAAGTTACCCGAATGCATAGCAAACCCTTGCGTAGCATGTCCCATCAATTGCTGTATGGACTTAGATTTCTGTAACAAGCAGTAGTCTTGTATCTCTCTAGGCAGTTCACAACAAAATCGCTCGATCTTTTGCTTGAAACTGATCTTCTCAAAGGATGAAGCAGGTAGAAAAGCATCCGAGAATCTTTCACAGTAAGTATCCAGATTTTCTGCCTTGACCATCCAAAGATGATTCCAATCCGTAATCACATCTCATTCGTATTCTTGAGTGGGCCTTGAAGAAATAAAGAGTCTCTTAAACTTGAGCCACTTTGTCGGTGCTTCCACTCTTAACAGAAGAGTGGACCACCATGTCCGTGCATTGCCTTTCAAAAAGGATGTTGCCCGTCTAATCGTGGAGTGCTCTGTATAGTGGCCTCCAGAAAATGCTATGTTAAACTGTTGGATAAAGACTAAAGCCTAAGGAGCATCTCGAAACCCGGAAAAGGTTTCAAACTTTACTGCCCGTCCACCCTCTTTGAATTCCTTGGTCTTTTTGCCCTTGTCTTTGAGAAAATCATATTGGTTGGCTCTATAAAAGTGCTTCCTTTTTTAGTAAAACGTATGGTCATCGGAGTCTGAACTCTCAGAAGCGGATGAATCCTCATCAGAACTGTCAAAAAAGTGTCGAGACTCGCTTTTCTTGGCCTTCTTCTTGATATTTCCCTGTCTGTGGTTCTTTCGTCGTTTCTTACCGTTTTTGTCCTCATCACTCGAGTCAGAAGAGGATGAGCTGTATGAGCTGTCCGAGCTGTCAGCAGAAGATGAGGACGAACTGGACAATCCTTCAAAGTGTACATGCTTCTTCTGTTTTCTTGCATTCGTAAAAGAGGATTTTCGACCCAAATTACCAGGGTAGTTAGTCCCCTTGTTGCGTTTCTTCATTGCCCCCAAAAGTTGGTTGACTCGTCTTTCGACAATGTCCTCAAGTTCATCTTTAGTAAACATCCGTGGGACAAGAGGTTTCTTGAGGGCTGACTTTATTGGGGAATCGATGGCTTTTTGCTAATGGGAATGCACTTCATCGATCAGGTGCCGGGTCAAAAATTTGGCATACTCGGGATCCTTTGCAAACCGAAGCATCTGCTTTGCACAATCATCAACCTTTTGTTGATGTTGCATCTCCATCAATTGATACTTCGTAGGTTGAGGTGGCCCGTACTCTTGATCTGCTTATCTATTCGAATTTCCCGTGCTACCTCCTGTTCCAAAAGTGTCAGGAGGGTTCTTCTGATTCTTGCGGGATTCTTCATTTGAATCCATGTGTCGCAGTAAGAGGATCGGATTTCTTGGTAGAAGAGAAATCGTCCGTGCTTTGATACCACTGTCACAGGCTTGGGCACCCCAAGGCAGAAATCTGGCACGACACACGAGAAAATCACTTAAAATATTGCACAACTTTATCACACTTTAACAATTGGTTGACACGGCCCGGGGTAGCCAGAGGTGCTGGCCCCAAAATCTGGTGCCCCTTTGGGTATTTCTTTTTATATTAATGCTTAAGCAAAAGTTACAACTCCCGAGGGACCTCTGCTCTGAGACTCTACGTCCAGATGCTCTAAAGAGTGAGGCCCCTTTGGGTTTATTTATTCTTACAAGGGATGCCCCAAAAGCAATAAACTTAAAAGAAACTTGTTCCAAAAGAAGCCGGTCCCAAAAGCTGCCCAAAGAGCAGCCAGCGTAAATTACGGAATTCCGTACAGCCTGCCACGTCATCAGTTGTCAGTGCATTACACGGGAATCTGCACGGCTTGTCCACGTCAGCATCCGTACTGTTTGTCCATGGGCAGCAATGCCATGCCATCATTTTGTGACAGAAGGTGCAAAGAGGTGACGCCGCCGTTGTACCAAGTTCAAGCAATATAAGAAATACCAAAAGGGGCGCCAAGGTTTGGGGTCAGTGCTCTCTTGGAGTGAACTCCGCCACTCCCCGTCTTGTGTGTGGTTCATTCTCTCTCTCAGTTCAGTTATTTTGAAGTGTTTAAAGCTGTCTTGTCTGTTCTTTTCCGTTGGCACGTGGTGCCGTCCCGTTACAACTTCACTCTCTAGTCAAGGATAAGCTCGGCTAAAGTCAAACATAATGAGTAGTATCCTCCAAGTTAGCAATCTCCTTGATTGGAACATGTGTATCCTGCCCAGACATTCCTTTAAATGGTTAGCATGGAAGACGGGATCGATGCTAAGATGTGAGGGAAGATCCAACTTTTAAGATAGTCCTTACATTCTTGAGGATTTGAAATGGTCCACAATACCAAGAAGATAACTTAGAACACATGCCAGTGCATAAGGTTACACGTCCTTGGATGTATTAAGATATACTCGCACACCCTCTTGGCGAGCTCACAAGGATGCATGTGCTGATTAGCATAAAGGGTGGCACTATCTTGTGTAATCTTTATGCTTTCATTTGCAATCGTGAGCATTCTCCGCTACAGATTACAACTTGACCCCCTTGAGTTCAGTAATCCATGCTACTAGTTTTGCCACCTATGATGCAAGTTTGGGTAAATTTATGTTTGGTTGGCTACCTTGCATATCATGGCAATTTCCAAACCAATGGCTATGAGGTATGCCAAGAGTTTTATCAACCAAAACAAACTTCAAATATTCAAGGAATAGTAGCTAGGCTGCTATCACAACCACCCCCTTGAGTTATTCTTAATGTCTCATACTAGTTGCTTTTACCATTTCAGAGCTCTAAGAAATTTATTGTCATTCTATTCACTTTTTCTGGATCTCATTACCAGTCCTACGCAAGCGTTCTTTGTAGTGCCAAGCACAAACCCCTCTTTAACTACTGCTACTACTACTTTCAGCTATGTAGTAGTAAAGGTGTTTGCTTTCTATTTGAAAGGTTGTGTACCTGCTTACTTTTTTTCTCTTTCTTACATATTATGGCAGTGCATAGAAGCTCCTGATTTACAAAGAACTTTTGGTGTTCTGAAAATTAATGCATACCTTCTGCATTAATAAATGGTTGAAAGTTATGTTCGCAAGCTTATTGCACCTCGCCACCTAGGTTTGTAAAAGAGTGAAACTTGAAGATGGGATAAGTGTCAAATTTCTTCACAATTAGTAGTGATAGTCCTCTGTGGAATAGCTGTGATGCTCCAGTTTTCCAAACTGGCTGGATCTTAATGATAGTTGTTGCATGTGTGTTGCAGTTGGTGCTCTTGATTTGCTTTGCTTACTTCGGTTTAGTTATAATCTCCTCTCAGTTTAATGGTTGTTCTGTAGTTCCCAGGACTGCACAATCAAGGTTTGGGAGACCTCCCAAGGAAAACTCATAAGAGAACTTAAGGTGCCAAATATTTCTCATTTCTTATTTGAGCTGATGAATATTTGATGAGATTCACATCAAAGTTCATGTTGAATTTCCTCACATTAGTTTTCATGGATCAACTGAATAATGATTATGTGATAACACAAGGAATTTTTAGGGGCATGGCCATTGGGTAAATACATTGGCTTTAAGCACAGAGTATGTGCTTCGAACAGGGCCCTATGATTACAAATCTTCTCGATTCAGCTCAACTGATGAGATGAAAGAGGTAAATTTTCTCTTTTGGAAAATGCATCGGTAAGCTGTTGTCCATGTCAATGACTATTTGTATGGGTTGTACCAGGCAGCACTTGCTCGCTACAATGCAGCTAAGAGAGATTCCCCTGAAAGACTCGTCTCTGGGTCTGATGACTTTACAATGTTTCTGTGGGAACCTTCTATCAATAAGCATCCCAAAGCCCGAATGACGGGTCATCAACAGGTTTGTTCCTCCACTTCAGTAAACCTATTTATAAAGCTCACATAACAAGGTTTGAGCCGAATAATTGTATGAGGCTATCTTTTTCCGAATGCACTGGCTCGAGGATCTTTTCTTGTACCTAATAGATCAATGCTTGTATGGCAGCTTGTGAATCATGTGTACTTCTCACCGGATGGTAGGTGGATTGCTAGTGCCTCATTTGACAAATCTGTAAAGCTCTGGAATGGTTCCACAGGAGAATTTATAGCTACTTTTCGTGGGCATGTGGGTCCTGTTTATCAAATCAGGTTGGTTTAAGGTTTTGGGCTTGCACAATGTGCCAAATGCTGTCAAAAGCTTTGCTTTTCCTTTTACACAAATAATAATTCTTAGTTACATTTCATAGCAGTTGTGCTGAGAGATAATCATATGCACTTTGCGTGTAACTTGTTTGGTACTGCAGTCAAGTATTTGTGAGAGATCTTCTCTTGTCATCAATGCATAATCAGCAGCCAACTTTTGAATAAGTTCCCCTTTGTCTTTTTGATGCTAGCTGGTCTGCAGATAGTAGATTGTTGCTTAGTGGAAGCAAGGACTCTACTCTCAAAGTAAGTCTCTCGTACCTTTGTTTGACAGTCAAAGATAGGGTTATGCGGTCACTTCAATAGCTAGTACAGGTATTTACATGCTGAGAGCAATGACTATCAAACAAGGAGATTGTGAATAACAAAACACTTAGGTTGTGTAATATGATCTTTTAGTTGCTGTAGTCAGGTTCAGAATAGAACACTTTCAATTTTCTTGTTTGGATCGTGTTTCAGATTTGGGACATGAAGACACGAAAACTTCGTGAAGACCTTCCTGGTCATGCAGATGAGGTATGCATCACTAATACAAAGGTTTAACAAAAAATTGCTATATTCTTATCCTCACCACACTAGTGCATCTTTGACTGAGTCTACCCTGCATCTCCCAGAGTGACGACAGAAACTCGGTATGGAGATCCTTGTAATAATCTTGCTGACGCATGGGCATGTGTGTGTGCACGTTCGTGCGTGCGTGCGTGTGTGTGTGTGTGTGTGTGTGTGTGTGTGTGTGTGTGTGTGTGTGTGTGTGTGTGTGTGTGTGTGTGTGTTGGTACCTAGCTCTACACCCACCGTTAGGCATTGATGTCGTTAGAGGAGAGATTATGCTCATATATCTTTTCAACAGATTTTACTTACGCTATCAGTGGCTTTCATCATGTAGCACATTGCCATCCAAGATACCACTTTTGCAAAGAGACAAATGGAGTGTATACAATAGAGTTGTATAGTCTTCTAGCAGGGGAAAACCACCATAGACCCTTGTCAGAGCTCACCCAAATATTGACAATGATGATACACACAACGGCGGCCATAGCTTTTCCCCACTCTCAGCTTTCTTAGAGACGGTAGTCTGGGAGCATGCCTTAGAATAGTTGGTATGATGATGTGTGCCAAGAGACTAGAGTCCCGCTACAAAGAGAGGTGGTGCTTTGGTGCCATCACACATTGGCAGTCACGTATACTCTTCCAACGCCTTATACGGCGAAAGAAGAGAGCTTCCTTAGCTCAGCTTGAGACATATATTTATCAGATGCTCGAGTCAGGACTTTAGAGAGGCTCGGCTCTTTAGAGAGCACTCACTCTCTCCGGTCATTACTTCTACAAAGACATGGACACAATGTGAATCCTCTCTAAACAGTCACAAAGTAGTTACCATTGCAAGACCCATCAGAGCCCTATCCTCCCACGTCTACTTTCTTCACAGCAGAGATGGTGAGGCGAGCCATTCACAAATTGCACACGGGGAGGGCACGGGATCATGATGGTATAGTGGCAAACCATTTCGTACATGCTAGAGATCATATTGATGGTTTGTTGGCGTTCATATTGAATAGGGCCATGCGTGAGGGGTTTCCTAAGACTTGGAGTACGTCTATGATTGTATCTCCGCAAAGCCTTTGAGATAGTCCCTAGAGCCGGATTGTTACTGAGATTACATGACACTCGAGTCCCACAAGAGGTTGTATGGGGTATCATGGCACTCTATGAGACAGTTACAGGGAGAGTATGGACAGAGGGGTTTCAAAAGGCTGTTCACTCTACTATTGGGGTAAAGCAAGGATGCCCACTTTCATCGACTTTGTTTCGATTGTATATTTATGAGATTTCTGACTACATTGAGACTACAGGGGATAGAGGGGCACAGTTGTCAGGCACATGGATAACTCTATTGCTTTATGCTGATGATCTTGTGCTTATTTCAAACTCTCTAGAGGATATGCAGACACATCTAGATGCGCTAAATGCTTATGCACATGATAGTGGGCTCTTCATCAACCTTGGCTAAACCAAGGTGATGGTATCCAATACTATAGTGCAATGGGTCAAGAGATCAGCACCTATTTTTACATATGGACAGGAGATTGTGGAGTATGTAGACTCCTATATATATCTTGGTGTTGTCTTTAGTGGACCTACTTTTTCTATGAGAGGTGGTGCAGAGGCGAAATCTCTAGGGGATATGCAACATTAGGACTAAAGTGGATATGTTTACATGTGCAGTTTCAAGAGCCATGCACTAAGTTGTGGCTATTTGACACTTTGGTCACTTCTACCATGCTTTATAGAGTGAAGATATGGGGACCTAGCTTGGATAATCATAGTAGATCAAGGTGCACATATGATGGATGGAGATCCATGGAGAGACCACTTGTATCCATGATCTCCAGGCTGTTCCGGGTGAAAGCCTCAGTGCCACATGAGATTATTAGAGATAAGATGAGTGCACGGTCGATTGTAGTGGAGGCTCTTGCTAGATCAAGGTCTTTCATTCATAGCACATGGGAGCTCCCACGCGATAGATATGCACAACTAGAGCTTGAGTGATCGCGATAGTTGACGAGTGAGGGTGATACTTCATGTTGGTTTGCACATATATCATCTTGGTTTGAGCTACATGGATTTAGTATGGACAAGCTGTCCCCCTTTTCAATATTCCTTGGATGCACCATCCCTCACCCTCACACATTTAGAGATTAGGAGGATTATCATACATGATTTCATTCAGCTAGATGCTAGGACTCGGCTATCTCCGTCACATGAGTTGGGGACGAAGGTGGCTTTTTATCAAGACCATCTTCTCTGCATGACAGATGATGGGTTTATCTCATGCCCCGGGTATATAGACACCCACCTATCTCATGGAAGTAGATGTGTTAGTGGTCAACTACGCACCTCATCTCACCGGTTGGAGAAAGAGACTGGCCGATATAGAGGTATACCCCCAGAGGAGAGATTATGTGAGGTTTGCTAGAGAGAGCCAAAGATAGAGGAGCATTATATATGCCAGTGCATAGCATACTATGATATCCATAGGCGTTTTCATTGCTTATTCTGAGAGGGCTTTGGCCTCCTACCCTGCATCATGGATTAGTATGATTAGAGGTGCCTAGGTCTCTTCTTGCTAGAGATCCGTAGACTCAGAGAGACTACCCTCAGGCTTAGAGGACCTACACATAGAGGATCCATAGAGGCAGATCACTACTTTTTACAGAGGGACTACCTGGATGGCCCATCAGAGGTTACCCAGTCACACCCTCATTGGGGCATCCTGCTTGATCAAGCCATCTAGCTTGGCCGCTCATGACGCCCAAGGATGGGAGGATCTTCACATCGTAGACGAGGTCTACATTGGATGCTATTGAGCATCATTGAGCGACATCAAGCACGCCTGCGTGAGGGCTGCAAGCAGGTGCACGTGGGCAGCAGGCGATGCTAGGGTAGAGAGATGAAATGTATATTAAAGTCTTCAAAAGCCAAAATGACCTATGAGATCAATCCGTTACAAACTGGTAAATCCGATACCATGTCTGGGTACAAAAAGAAGATACTAAAATGAATCTAGAAGTGCTACTAGTTGGAACTGTGTGGGATATGTGTGACTACTAATACAATGGGTGCCCAATACAAGAAAGTGATATAATGGGTGATGAATCCATCCTCATCTATACCACGGTCAGTGAGAGTACCACGGGTGTGAGTATGAGCTAAGCTTTGCAGTGTTGGTTGCTCCTCTATCTATCCAATGTCAGGTGTGAAGAAATCGATAATTTGTCTCTCGGATTGTCTCTCTCCAGATCTCCTCAGTAAACTATCTTTGTGTCTGTGTAACTCAAGTAGTTACAGTCCAAGACATCCTTGGTCCTGATAGCTCATGACTCTGGAGAAGGGTCAGAAGCCCTCTCTGATTAGACAGTGGAAGCAACCCCATATCTTGTAATACATTGTGCACTGACATATATAATGCATCTCCGTCTTTGGCTCTGTATGGCATAGGCTGCATATTCTGCTAGTTGGTGATATCCCTCTGAATCTATCGATCTCAATCTCAAGCTGGTGTGAAGATGGTCGTATCTGACCAATGGCACACCGTAACCCATGAGATAGATGTGTTTCCACGTAGCTGGGTCGAATCACAAACCCATCCCGTGTAAGTTGGAGAAGATGCTCTCTATAGAAAGCCATCTTCATGCCCAACTCCTGTGTCGCCTCTATCTATGTTCTCGTGGTGTCCAACTGGGTTAGGTCCTAGCGAATGAGTTGAGTAATCTCCACCCGTGTAAGAGACAGTGATGGTGCATCAAGGGAATTCTAGAAGGGAGGCAAGCTGTCCATGCCGAAGCCATGCATCTGGAACCATGATGACAAATGTGCATACCATCATGATGTGTCCACTTGTCAAACTAACTGTCTGGAGGACTCAAGGGCCAATCTGACATATCTATCTCTAGTAGTATCCCATAAGTTGTGCATAAAGGAGCCTGATCTAGTAAGAACCCCTATCTCCATAGGGAGGGGCTGCTAACTTCGCTCTAATGATCTCGTGTGGCACAGAGGCCTTGGCTCTATCAGCCGAAAGATCACAGATACCAAGCGCCTCTCCACCTATCTTGACCCATAGAGGGTCCCCAAACCTGAACCCCATAGAGCATAGCTAAAGCTACCAAGTTATCAAAGAGCCAGAGCTTTGTTCAAGGTTCCTGGAACAATCCTCCCAAGGCTACATATGCTCTTGTCAGGCTCTCTTCAAAGAAAACCTTGGCCTAGTGAAGACTACCTTGTATACTCCACAATCTCCTTACCATAAGTGAATGTAGGTGCTGATCTTCTGATCCACTGCGTTGTGGTGTTAAACACCATACCCTTGGTTTTACCAAGGTTTACAGACAATCCACTATCCTCCGCAAAGCTATGTAATGCATCCAAAATGTCACTGCATACTCTCAAGTGAGTTAGAAATAAACAATATAATTCATGTCCCTGCCAGCTAGGTGTCTTTGTCACCCTCCCTGGCAATGTAATCGGAAACCTCATTTATGTACATGCCTAATAGAGGAGGAGACAATGGACAACCTTGATTCACTCCATTAGTGGAGTGAACTAAATTAGATATCCCCTTTGGAGTGCGTACATGCCCCACCATTGATCTGTATAGAGCCATGATCCCCTGGGCACTCCCATCTCCTGTAGTCTGCGCATCAATCTCGCTCTGGGCACCATGTCAAATGCTTTGCAAAAATCCACAAAGCTATAATAAATCTGTCTCCCATGTGCCCTACCCTCCTCAATGATGGCTTTGAGTGTCAGAATATGGTCAAGTGTGGAGAAGCCCCTCCTGAAACCGGCTTGTCCCGTTGCCCATATGTCCTCACTCTCTGCCCATCTGTTCAACTGCTGCTACAGGATAGATGCATACAACCGTGCCAATGTGTGTCCAATCATAATAGTACGGTAGTTTCTAGGCTCCATAGGATCATCTTCCCTGAGGATAGGCACAATAGTAGACAGTCTCCAAGTCTCAGGTAAACTCTCACACATGACATGATTGAACAGAACTGCAAGAACCTCTGCCAGCATATCTCTAGTCTTCATAAAGTGCTCTGCTACTAGACCATCATGATCATAGGCCCTCTTGGTCCTCATCCTGTCAATGGCGGTCTTTACCATCTCAATGGCAAAGAAGGTACTTGCAGATGGGCATGGCTCAGGAGGATCTCGAAGGGGTATCTGTCAAGGGGCTATATATAAGGATGTGCATATTGACCCCACACATTAGGAGAAGTAATCATTGGGGGAGGGGAGTGCTCATGAAAGAAACGCCATGCCTCTCCTAAGTCTTTACTCAAGAACAAGTGGTATAAGTCTCGCTCCATCTGAGTTAGAAACGCTTGCTTCTTTCGTCTTACAAGGCGCCGGAAGGCTATCTGAGATTGTTTGTGATTGATGACCCCTAGGAGAAGATCCCTCTAAGTTTGTGCTCTCATCTCTCTACACTCCTCGTCACAAGGTAGCTAGGTACGTAGTATTTGGGACAAATTCAGTACGTAAGGTACGTAGTATAGAATGGATTGAGTTTTTAGGTACGTAAAAATTCGTCCTTTTTTCAAAAAGCCTAAAACTGAGAGTACTTCATACCTTGACTTATGCATTCACCAAGACTTCAAATAAAGATTAGAGTCCACGACTCTAGCCGAACAATGAAAACACAAAGCTAATCAATGTCTACAGCCAAATAGTGTCAAATGTCTCATATCATGGTCTCATAAAACTAAGAGCATTAAAAAAAAGCACATAATGATAATCCAAGACTGAAGTATGAAGTTCTGGCTCTAACAAGTTCTGCGAACCTCACAATGCACGATTTTTTTCTTTGAAAAAAAAACATTTGTACGGATCCCTATCCATACGTACGGATCTGTACCGTACGGTTGTACTGTACGGACCTATCCGTATGTTGTACGGATGCAACCTTGCCTCGTCATACCAACTGTTCTGAGGCATGCTCCCAAAACGGCGTCTCTAATCAGGCTGAGTGTGTGGGTATGCCTCTGTTCCTGCATCATGCAATGTCTCAGTCAGTAAAGTGGTGATCTCTTCCACTAAGAGTCCTGGCTTGCTCAATGTTGTACATAGGCAACTAAAGATCTCCTCTGTATAAACAAAGTCAGTCTTTGGTGTAAAGCGGGTATGTGTCCTTCCTCCCGACACCCAGGCTGTACTGTACTAAAAGGAGATGGAAAGTGTCGAGAGAGCATGATCCACAGCTACACCCACTGGTTTGGGTCCTATTGTGAAATCTTGAATGCAGGGGATGAAGCTTGGCTTTGCCATGACATAGTCCACTGTGCTGGCCCATGCCTGTGTGGAAAGCATGTGAAACCCTTGCTCTAGGAAAACGCTGTAGGCCATTAAGAATGGCCAAACCATGTATAAACGCCAACTCCGTGAGATGTCTCCCACACTCTATCTGCTCTCTTTCCTGTGAGTGTTTGTCAAGCCCCAAATCTCCTACATCCAGCTCTCTAAGCATAGAAGACTATCTGAGCATTGCCCGTCCGGGCAATGAAGCCCCTACGAGGATGATGTCACCATCCTGGAAAGCTCCCATATGTCATCGTATAGGATAGAGAAAGGTGATTGTCCTCTAGGCCCAACATAGACTGATGTACTGAGGGGAAAGTAGCATATGGCAATGTATAAAAATCGGCTTGTGTCGGCCCTCAGCCTCACCCACATGCATCTAGCATGATCATCTCTTCGTACAATGTGTAGAAGTGGTTGTGGCTCCTCTCTAAATAACACTACTACTCCCCCTCCCCCCCCCCCCCCCCCCCCCCTTTCGATCCTCTGTCACATGTAGCATCATCTGTCCAGGGGCCTGATGAGTCTCTGAGAAGAATATAATGTTCTTGTCCGGAAAGCTATCCTCAAAGGCGCCCACATCCAGCCTATAAGATCCATTACAATTCTAGGCTGCCATCTTTAGTATGGTTACATAGGTCTCACACCGTCATGTAGAGCATCGCTCTACGATCACCACCCGGCCATCTCTCTAAAAGGCCATCTTTCCCTTCTCCCTTGCTGCTCTAATCTCTGGAATCACCTCTCTCATGTGAGCCAGTTGCAAGAGGATGCGATCATCACCGAGAAAAGTAGTTGTCTTCTTGAGGGTTGGCCTCTTCCTCAAGAACTCCTCCTCCTCCTCCAAGGAGGGGAAACATAGCATGAGTGCTCTGTCCTATGAGAACTCTCCCGCGCCTTCATTGCTCTTGCCCACCCTCTATGCCTTTGTGTGTAAAGCCTTCTCCATCCCCATCATGGACATGAGGCTTGTGACCTCTTTTTCAACATTGTTGACATCATTGAAGTAGGTGACCACCTTCACATGTAAGGCACCTATCCGCCTTCTTTGCTCTTCTTCGAGGATCATGTTAATGATGGTAGGTGTAGAAGAAGCCTCTTTACCTTTCCCTTTCTTGGCGACCTCGATCCACTTCTTGGCCGCCTCCACTTTCTTTTGTGTCTTGGTGATGACCTCGACCCAAGATGACTTCTTTTCCTTCTCCTCCTTGGTGACCCATACTTGTTCTTGATTGTGTTCAGCTCCTCCATCACGAGAGGCTGAGATTCCCCTTCTTCAAGTCGCCCACTTTTGAATTCAAGAAGCTCACCTTCTAGATTTCAAATGATGGAATCTTTTGGGGGGGGGGGGGGGGGGGGAGAGAGAAGAAGAGGATAATTTTTAAGATCATGGGAAACTATCCCAAGAGACCTCAAAGATCTATCCGACGAGAGTTGAACTCAAGACTTGTTATTCAAGAGGGGAATGACATAACCAATCTACCACACTTGGGTGATAGAAAGGTTATACCGATTTTCTCTTTCTATTAACACACACGCGAGAGAGAGAGAGAGAGAGAGAGAGAGAGAGAGAGAGAGAGAGAGAGAGAGAGAGAGAGAGAGAGAGAGAGAGAGAGAAATGAAATGAAATGAAATGTTATATTAACGTCTTCACAAGGCCAAAGTGACCTATGAGACCAGAAAGTTACAATGCGGTGTATCTGATACAAAATCAGATTAACAAAATAAATTAAACTAGGATAACAAAATATAAATACTGCGGAATCCTAAACTAAGTTGATAGGTGTGAAAGGTGAAAGGCGTGAAATGTGTGAACTAAGCAGTACAATGTGTAGACAATATGAGAGGGAAGTAGAGATCCATCTTCATCTGCACTCTGGACGACGAAAAAGTATGGCTCGAATCCTTTGCTGTAGCCTCCTTCGAAACTGTGGAGCTCCTCTTCTCCATTAGGGTCGTGTAGATCTCCCTAGCTCCAATGCTCGGTCTATGAGAATGCTAGTAGTGCGGGCAAACCTCTCCATTGTTGGCCGCTCCTCTGTCTGTTCTTCTGGATGTACAATATCTTGTGTAAAGAAATCTGTGATCTGTCTCTGGGGTTGTCTCTCTTCAGCTCTCCTCAGTAAAGTTTCTCTATGCCTGTGTAACTCAAGTAGATATAGCCCAAGACATCTCTGATCCTCATAACTCATGACCCTAGATAGAGGCCCAAAACCTTCTCTGAATAGACAATGAAAACCGCCTCGTATCTCATAGTGCACTGTGCAATGACATATGTAATGTACCTCTGTCTCTGGCTCTAGATGGCATAAGCGGCATATCGTGCTATCTGCTAGTGTCCCTCTGAATCTGCCAGTCTCAATCTTGAGCTGATGTGAGAACGTGCGTGTCTGGCCAATGGCACAACGCAAACCATGAGAAAGATGCGTGTCCATATAGCTAGGTCGAATCACAAACCCATCCCCTGTGAGGTGGAGAAGGTGCTCTCTATAGAAAGCCATCTTTGTGCCCAACTCCTGTATCGGCTCTATCCATGTCCTCCTCGTGTCCAGGTGGATCAGATCCTGACGAATGAGTCTATTAATCTCTACCCGCGGCAGAGACCTCAAGGGTGCCTGTAGAGAGTATTGAAAAGGAGGCAACCTGTCCATGGTGAAACCATGTGTCTGAAACCATGATGCCATCTGTGCATACCACCATGATGTATCCCCATTAAGAGCTAATTGTCTAGAGGACTCTAGAGCCACCTTGGCATATCCGTCTCTGGTAGTATCCCACAGACTGTGTACAATGGAGACTGATCTGGTAAGCGCCTCAATCTCCATAGGGGGGGCAGCTAATTCGGCTCGAATGATATCATGCGGTACGGAAGCCTTGGCTCTAATCAGCCGAGAGATCATAGATACCAGGGGCTTCTCCATACACCTCCAACCATCCTGCCTATAGAAGGTCCCCAAACCTGCACCCCATATAACATAGTAGAGGCAACCAAAGTATCAAAGAGCCATAACTTTGTCCTAGGTTCCTGGACTGAACCTGCGAACACATCCTCTCCATTCCTCCCAGAGCCGCACCAGCTCTAGTTAGTCTAGTCTCTGCTGCTCTTCTCAAAGAAAATCTCAGCCCAGTAAAGACTACCCCCAGGTAAGTGTATGCATCTGTATACTCCACAGTCTCTTGACCATATTTGAAAGTAGGTACTGATCTCCTGACCCATTGCGGTGTGGTGTTAAACACCATAACCTTGGTTTTACCTAGATTTACACACAATCCACTATCCTCTGCAAAACTACGTAGTGCATCCAAATGTCGTTGCATACCTTTTGGTGAGTCAGATATCAGCACAATATATATATATATATATGTATATATATATATATATATATATATATATATATATATATATATATATAGAGAGAGAGAGAGAGAGAGAGAGAGAGAGAGGGAGAGAGAGAGAGAGAGAGAGTTATCATCCTTGAACCTATGGGGCCAAATGAAACATGTCACTCCGACTCACATGCTCTATGTTGAGCTGATCGATGAATCTCGAGTCTCCGTGCCACAAGACTGTGGATATCAGGGTGGCAATTGAGAATCCACGAAGTGGCTGGGAGAGGTGTGTGTAGGGAGTGGTGCAAGCTGAAAACGTAAGAGAAACAAGCTCGTATGTGATCAAAAGCTGAGCATTGAAGTAGGGTATGATGCTAAGTGTCTCAAACTTGCAAGGGGAAAAGTGTGCATACATGAAGGGACTCTTCCCCAGTGCCCCAATGCCTAGTCTCACATCAAAGGAAGTGGAAGCTAAGCCAGATCGTTGATGTGGTGCAGATTGTGGATAAGGGGGTAGGCTCAAGCATGTACGGGTGAGTATGGTCTCCTTTCTCAGAGAAGAACATGCTTTTATAATTGGGGGCATTGTGAGTGGTGTAATGCCTAGATCGCAAGCCTCCGTATGGTTCACATGTCCTGATACATTGGCGTTGTACAAAAAATTCATTCACTTTAGAATCTAATGATGCATCATGAAGCAAGTATGTTGCATTTTCATCTTCCAAACCACTTCTTAATGTCTTGCATCCATCCGAGCTCTATATTTACTTCCACAAGTCTTTTGAATTTTGTTGCTTGCTGATGTGTCGAACTTTGGCACATCTCTATCATGTATGTACTCCACAACTCTCTTCATGCCTATAACCTCAATGGGAAGTCATCTTCACTTTCAACCGAGGAGAAGGAGCATGTACGGTGTTAGCATCTTCACTTGGATAAAGTTTGTAAGAAATGTTTTTGAACATTTTCAAACTCTTTCTAAGTGGAAACACTAATGCTGCCACCCTATACTTAACCCCATAAATAGCTACACGCGTTACCGAGGTGTCAAAGAGACATTTCTTGAGAATTCACCATTTGATATCCTCACGTTGGCACATACATTCACGTCATTTGTGGTGTGTGTGTGTGTGTGTGAGAGAGAGAGAGAGAGAGAGAGAGAGAGAGAGAGAGAGAGAGAGAGAGAGATGAAATGAAATGAAATGTTATATTAACGCCTTCAAAAGGCCCAAATGACCTATGAGACCAAAAGGTTACATCCTTGTGTGACTCTAAAACATTGTCAGGGGAACATAAAGATAAAAATAAATGAGGGTATCTAGAGTGGATAGGTATGTAAGCCTAACCTACATCTTGATCATCATAAACGTCCTCATCACATAATCCATCAGCTCAAAACATATGGGGAGGAATACAATCACATGAGGGCTAATGAGGTGCATAGTAGGGGAAGTAGACAATGGTGATCATCCCATGAGCTCGTCTTTGTAGTATGGCCTCAATGTCCTCCATGGTCAGCTCTTTGGGGGGGGGGGGGGGGGGGTTTCGCTCTTGCTCAATGATGTTGCATAGCCTCCAATGTAGACCTCGTCTATGGTGTTAAGACCTCACATCCTTGAGCGTCGTGAGCGACCAAGCTGGATGGCTCGATCAAGAAGAATGCCCCGATGAGGGTATGCCTGGGTAACCTGTGGTATAGGTGCTCACCTCCTGGCACACTGCGTTGTAGTATTGAATACCATCACCTTGGTTTTGCCAAGGTTGATGGAGAGCCCACTGTCGTGTGCATAAGCATTTACACATCTAGATGTCTCTGCATACCCTCTGGAGAGTCTAAAATAAGCACAATATCATTGGCATAAAGCAATAGAGGTATCCATCTACTTGACAGTTGTGCTTCTCTATCCCCTACAGTCTCAATATAGTCAGCAATCTTATCAATATACAATCCAAACAAAGTCGGAGAAAGTGGGCATCCTTGCTTCACCCCCAATAATAGAGTGAATAGAGTCTAAAAGACTCCGCTTTCCATACTCTCCCTATGCTTGTCTCATACAGTGCCATGATACCCCATACAAGCTCCTACGGGACTCCCAAGTCATGTAGTCGTTGTATCAACCTGGTTCTTGGGACCGTGTCAAAGGCTTTGCGGAAATCCACAAAGCTACAATAAATCCTTCTCCCATGTGCTCTACCCTCCTCAATGATCGCTCTAAGAGTGAAGATATGATCAAGTGTAGAGAATCCCCTCTTGAATCGAGTGTGCCTTGAAGCTTGTACACCCTCTCTCTGCGCATTTGCTCAACTCATGCTCAGTATAGATGCATATAGCTTGGCCAATGAGTGGCCAATCATGATAGTGCGATAGTTAGTTGGCAAGGCTAGATCTCCAGACTTGAGTAGTGGTACGATCGTAGATGTAGTCCAAGTCTCAGGAAACCCCTCACACATGGCCCTATTGAACATGAAGGCCAACAACGATCCCTACCATGTATGAAATGATCTGCCACTATACCATCGTGATCTTGTGCCCTTCCTGTGTGCTTCTGTCAATGGCTCGCCTCACCATCTCTACTGTGAAGAAAGTAGAAGTGGGAGGACATGGTACCGGCGGGTCTGGCAATGGTAACTGCTATGCTACTGTTTATAGAGAGGATGCATATTGTGTCCATGTCTCTATAGAAGAAATGACTGGAGAGGGTGAGTGCTCTCTAAAGAGTCACCAAGCCTCCCTAGAGTCCTGGCTCAATAGTATTTGATAAATATCTCACTCAACCTGACCTAAGAAAGCTCTCTTCTTTCAATGTATAAGGCGGCAGAAGAGTATACGTGACTGCCCATGTGTGATCTCTCCCAAAGCCACCTCTCTTTGTAGTCGTGCTCTCGTCTCTCAACACTCATCATCCTACCAACTGTTCTGTAGACCATGGTCTCCCACTAGGCTAAGGTGGGAAAAAGCTGTGATTGCTGTTGTGTGTATCGTCTCTGCCAATATCTGGGTAGCTCTGACAAGGGTCTATGGGGATTCTCCCCTGCTAGAAGACTATATAGCTCTTCTATATACACTCTATCTGTCTCTTTGCAGAAGTGGTATCTCGGATGGCGATGTGCTGCATGATGAAAGCCATCAATAGTGTAAGTAAATTCTACTACAAAAGATATTTGAGCATGATCTAAAGCCACTCCGATAGGTCTGGGCGAGACTCATAAGTCCTGAATGCATGGTATAAGTGATGTGGGAGCCAAAACATAATCCACAGAACTAGCACCATAATTCCTCAGCATCCTCTGAGGTAGTGGAGAGCCCCATCTCTCTAGAGTCTAGCTCTCTCAACATCTCCTCGGAAGTGTCAAAGAAAGATGCTTGATGACATGTTGTTCTAGAATTGAAACCCAAGTAGGATAACATCTTCATCTCTCGAGAACTCCCAAATATCCTCATCTAGTATCATGTATGGTGATTGCCCCTTAGGAGACGCATAATGAGATGTGCTAGGAGGGAAGTAACATATGGCAATGTAGAGCTCTGCCCGCCCTCAGGCACTTGCAGCCCTCACGTCGTTGTCAAGCCTTTTCAGCAACACACCTGCACCCATACACACATACACACGCATGTGTGCGCACGCACGGGCACACACAAACACACAATGGCATCAGAGTTGCATTGATACATCCCCGGTCAACCATCAAGACAAGAGGGGGACACGGGAAAGATGGCCAAGATGAAGGACGAAGTCGCGAAGGAGATGAGCAAATTGGACGGCAAGATCAAAGACAACAAGAAGATTGTCGATGCTTCCATCACCAACATCATTAACCGGCTTGTGAAGCTCGAGAAAGAAACAGAGAGCCTCGTCAAGGAGAAGGAAGCATGGAAGAAGGAGAAGGAGAGGTGGGAGGAGGAGAGAGAGAAGGAGAAGGATGAACGGAAGAAAGGAAAGGAGAAGTTCAGGGAGCAAATCGACTTCCTCCGAGCCTCTATCGCATCCCTCACCCTCGAAGAAGGAGAGATCAAAGCGAAAGCCAAGGAAGCCCTCACCGTAAGCATCGAAGACTAGTTGGAGGCCACCAAGGAGGGATGGGTTGAAGTAGTCAAGAAGAATATCAAAAAATAAGCAAAAGAGGAAGCCCAAAAGGATGAGGCGCTCATCATACACACAACCATTGAGGAAGAGAAGATGCGACAAGCCCGTTGTCTCAACGTACGAGTGACTGGCATCAAAGAAGAGGAAGGATCTACACCCAAGAGGGATGGGAAACCCCTATGCATGAAACTCGGGTACAAGAAAGAAGAGGTGCTACCCTTCTCCAAAGCTTGGAGAGTCGGCAAAGACTTGCAAAAAAGAGCTCTCATCCTCCAATTCACCTCCCAGGAGTCCCAAACCTCCTTCATCTGAAAGAGGGTCATCTTGAGAGGGCTAGAGGGCCCTCCTATCTACCTTTACGATGACCTCATATTAGGCGGTATACCAAGATGGTAGGGTATCATTGATGGCAAGACCATTGCATAGGGACTCATAGCGTGTGGACAAATGAGGAGATTCACATTGCGGCTTGGAATTGCAACTGGATCTATGGACACACCTAGAGAGACTTGAGGAGGTGATGAGAGGACGGGACCTCATTCTCTTGACGGAGACAGACGAGAGCCCAGAGCAGAGTCTACCAAGGATTCAAGGCTTTCTAAAAGGGAGTCTTCACTACACGAGGTGGGGAGGGGTGGCTATACTTTTCAGACAGGGACTCCAGAGCAGGACATAGATTGCGGCACGAGACCCACAGGCCCGTTACCTTTGGATCCGCTTTGAGCTATCACAGGAAGGGATCATCTATATTACCCTCTGCCACTTTGCCCCCTCGGGCTCCAGATTTTCTACTACAGATATAGAGAGGGAGGGGGAGGAGATACCATCCCCATACATATGCTTGTCAAATGAGATTATGGAGTACTCTACACTAGCGGAAGTCTTCCTTCTGGGAGACTTCAATGTATGACATGGCGGGACCAATGTGAGACATACGGCACAAGAGGACCCAGTGGCACTACACGCCACACAGGAGGCAGGTACCATGAGAGACACGGCTCGCATCATAGAGTATGGTCATCATTTGCTAAGATTAGGCTCTCAGCACCGTCTCGTTATTTATTACAAGATGGCACAATGGCCCACTTCAAGGGGGCTGACATGTATACCACACGGAGGCACAGCCGCGGGGGGGGGGGGGGTAACCGTGGATTGCACCATGGGATCCAGAGAGGCCACCCACCTGCTTAGCTCTTTCACATCCCAACCATACCTATTGGAGCCGACCACACCTATCTCGCACTCTCCCTCATTGGAGACGCCGCAGCCCCCACACCATGATCCATTTCACACATGAACTAGCTCCCTGATGAGGAATGCAGAGACCTTTACCGCCGCCTACATGTGTAGTGGGTCCTGGAGAGATCACTGATTGAGAGGCCAGACGCCAAATGAAGACACTCACACGCCGGAAGCGACAAGCTTTTGAGGAGACGCAGGAGCTAGAGCTATATCGCTTATTCATGAGCATGGACAATGCCACAACATTGTGCACCCTTCAAGAGCCACTACCGACTACTCCTATTGAGGACCCAAAGGTATGGCATGATTATCCAGAGATAAACTATGTGGTGTTGGAACAGACCCCGATTCCACAACTACCCGGATCTCGACCCACGAGCTCTTCCTTCTTCACAGCCGAGATGGTCAAGAGGGCCATCCACCGCCTATAGCACTGCCGGTCTCTAGATCATGCAGGATTACAAAGTGAGCACCTCATTTACGCAGCCACCACCATAGCCCCGTTGATTGCACATGTATTCAACCGGGTCATAGGGGAGGGCTTAACAGAGGAGTGGACTCGGCACACCATTGTGCCAATCCCCAAATCTGGAGACACCCTAGACCAAGGGAACTAGAGGACTATCATGATTGGCCATACAACGGCCAAATTGTATGGAGCAGTACTTAAGGCAGAGCTTAGTTCATACGGAGAGACTGAGGGCCTACGGGCTCCTGGCCACAGGTTGAGTTTAGGCAGACGTTCTCCACTATCGACCATATCTTCCTTTTGCATTGCCTCATTGATGGGGCAAAGGTGCGGAAGCTTTATTGCTGCTTTGTGGATTGCCGCGAAGTGTTTGACACAGTCCAACGGGAGCGGTGACTTGAGAGTTTGGGGATACCATCAGAGATGATATGGGCCATCTATGCTCTCTATGAGAGAGTGACTAGGAGAGTTCGTTGTCCAAGCGGCCTTCAGAGTCTATTGCTAGCACAATTGGTGCTAAGCAAGGATGCCCCCTGTCCCCGACCCTCTTTGGATTCTACATCGACGAGATCGCCGACTACAGGGACCCATCTCCATGGCACAGGCTGCCACTAATAGACTTACCTGAGGATATACAGCTTTGGCCATGCCAGAACGGAGATGTCATCAGACACACTTTCAGGAGCACCGCACAAAGGGGTGGCTATTTGATACATTAGTTACCTCAGCCTTGATGTATGCAGTAACAGTGTGGGCACCCGGGTTGACAGATAGCCAGTGGGCACGGATCGAGAGACCACAGGTCTATATGATCTCACGCTTGTTTCAAGGCAAGCATTCAGTGCCAGAGGACATCATCAGGGCAAAGCTTGCTACTCTCCCATGGTAGTGGAGGCACTCTTCTAGTAGCAGTGTGGGCACCCGGGTTGACAGATAGCCAGTGGGCACGGATCGAGAGACCACAGGTCTATATGATCTCACGCTTGTTTCAAGGCAAGCATTCAGTGCCGCAGGACATCATCAGGGCAAAGCTTGCTACTCCCCCATGGTAGTGGAGGCACTCTTCCAGACGGTTTGCTTTATCCAAAGAGTGAGAGAGCTCCCTGCTGACAGACTCACCCGACGAGCATTTGAGTCAGCCATACAGATAGCAGAGTCTAGGCACAACAAAGCATGGTACACACAGGTTAGAGCATGGTTCGGAGCACATGGCCGTGATCTTGAGAGCTTGCCACCTTTCCAGTATGACCTTGAATCACCCCATGTTCATCTCTCACATAGTGAGAGAAACATAGTGCTTCGATAGGATCTTTGGCAGCTATATATCAGACAAACTTGGATCACATCTACCCTTCAATGGAAGATGTCACACTACAGATGTCACACTACAGAGATCATTTCCTTACCATACTCGAGGACGGGTTCATACAGCGACCACATGATATGGACACCTACATGCCACACAACTCACGGGCGGCGATCGGTCAGCTCAGAGTAGCATCACACAAACTAGAGTTCGAGGTGGGGCAAGCTCATGATATCCCCAGGGAGCAGAGAGTCTATCTAGTATGTAGAGAGGAGGTGGAGAGTGAGGAGCATTTTGTTTGTAGATGTAGAGCCTATGGTGATAATAGAGGCAGATATGAGTCACTATTCAGGGGGCAGCCTACCTTCCGCGAGATCATGTACTCTAGAGACCAGAGAGAGTTGAGGTGCTATCTGGTAGAGACACAAGTGGGAGGGAGACAGTTAGAGCTTCTAGATTTTTTCCAGAGGATCCCCCCTCCCCCTCCCCCACACTCCAGACCCATGGACGGAAGTGATTCTCGAGTAGACTGAGACAAGCCGAGCGAGACGACGCCCACGTGTTACCAAATGCTAGGCCCCACGACTCCACCGCAGACAGATAGAGGAGATCCAAACCCGAGAGCGCCGAGTTGTCGAGGAGCGACGAGCCCAAATGATAGCTGACCCGGCTGCATTCATTCGAGCGGCTCTTGCTCTCGATCCTCCCATGGATCACATTTTACACCCCCCTATTAGTTGAGGATGAAGCTAGCTAGCTAGACGCATCTACATGGTTGTACTACCCTGAGCATATAGACATGCACATATCTCTAATACTAGAGGCTAGAGCTCCATCCCCCCCCCCCCTCTTCGATCCCATCATACACCAGGGTTTTTCTTTTATTATGTACCAATTCAGATTGTTTGTCTTTTCCAATAGATGGAGGACATACACACATGTATACTTGATTAGTCTCATAGGCCGACTTCGGCCTCTTATAGACGTTAAAATCTCTCTCTCTCTCTCTCTCTCTCTCTCTCTCTCTCTCTCTCTCTCTCTCTCTCATATTTCTCGGATGATTCGGGCTAAGGCCTCAATGCCACATGAGATTATCTGAGCCGAGCTAGCCGCCCCACCCTCGTGGTCGAGGCATTGACTAGATCAGTATCCTTTATACATAGTGTATGGGACCTCCCCAGAGAGAGATACGCTCGGCTAGCCTTGGAGTCATCCCGACAGCTAGCACTGCAGGGTGACAGCATGTTGATATGGGCAGATGACTTCATGGTCTCAGTCACATGGATAGATTGCCTCCGTTCTAGTACTCCTTGGATGCACCCTCCCTACCTCTCACACGGAGAGAGATCACCAGACTCGTACATCAGGATCTGATTCAACTAGATACCAGGAGCACATGGATGCAGCCGGCACAGGAGTTGGGCATGAAGATGGCTTTCTGTAGAGAGCATCTTCTCCAACTCACGGAGAACGGTTTTGTGACTAGGCATGCATACATGGAACACACTTATCTCATGGGATACTGTGTGCTATTGGAGAGAGACGCACATCCTCACATCAGCTTCAGATTGAGACTGGCCATTTTCGAGAGGTACCAGCAGAGGCTAGGATATATCATTTATGTCGCCTAGAGCCCGAGACAGAGCTACACTACACATGTCACTACCCGGTGTACTATGAGATACGAGGCCGCTTCCACTGTCTGTTCAGAGAGGGTTTTGGACCATTTTCTAGAGTCATGAGATACGAGGATCAGAGATGTCTTGGATTGTTTCTACTAGAGCTGCGCAAACATAGAGAGAGCTTGCTGAGTTCATCAAGGGAGAGCCAGTCTCAGAGACAAATAACAGATTTCTTTACACCAGACAGGGCACAGCCAGAGGAGCAGTCATCACAGCAGATCTCAGATTCCATTTACACCAGAGGTACGCTGATTGACTGAGCCATTGAGCTAGGCAGATCCATGCGGCCACGACCAGGGGGGGGCTCACATCATCGACGGAGGTGGCAGCAGAGGATTCAGATCATCCTAGCTCGACATGCGAGACAACTGGTCAGAGTATTGACCATGGAGGATATTGAGGAGATTCGGCAGCGACCGATGAGGGATTTCATCTGAGCTTGACCCACCTACCTCTGATGAATCGTATCTCATTTGTATTTGTATCACTAGTGATGTGTATCCATTAGCTAACCCATTATATCAGCCCTCACCCCGTCACTCTCCCCGCCTATTTTGTTTCAGTTTCAGTTTTTTCAGCTTTTTGTACTTTCTATACTCAAGAGTCGGACATTATATCAGATTCACCAATCGTAACTTTTTGGTCTCATAGGTCACTTTGGCCTCTTGAAGACGTTAATATAGCATTTCATTTCTCTCACACACGCTCCATCCATCTCTTAAGAGTCAGTAGATCAGCGCTTTCTAGGAAGATTTATACTGCAGATTTAGCGACAGAGATTTTTTTACAGGCCTGACGTCAAACACAGATCACTACGTTCTTTCAGAGATCCACCCTGCCTCCGGTATCCACACAGCAGGGAGTCACCCTCCAAAAAGCAGAGACGCTCAGAGCTAGCAGGAGTCAGAGAGTGCCTGGATTTCAAACACCTCATCTCTACCAGCGAGAGATGACAGGGATCAGAGACAAGTTCTAGCGTGAGACTGCACAGTGCCTGGCTCAGCTGATATCAGACCCAGGCATATTGTTCAGGGAGTTGCTAACACCCCCATCTTTGATGTATACCATACTACACCCCCAGTATGGAGCTAGCTAGGGTGCATATCATACTTTGCATAGAGTCCTGCATTCTGAGCCCCTAGCGGTAGAGCTCCACCCCACCATCATAGTCACCACTCACTGTACTCCAGATCCACCAGTTTATCAATTAGCTTTAGCTAGTCTTTACTTTCAGTTCAGCTTTTCCTTTTTTGGGAAGACAGAGGATATATCGTATATTTACATTGATTTGTCTCATAGGCCAAGTTCGGCCTTTCGAAAACGTTAATAAAATCTTTCTTTCTTCTCTCTCTCTCTCGTTACCTTGCACATGCAAAAGTTTTTTTAATCTTATTAGAGCAATGTGTTTTGCAGTTTGTCATGTCAGTTTGATATGTGTAATGTTGAAGACATAAGGAGGATGCCACCTCCATGGTGCTTTATCTAGCATTGTCTTGTATTACAGCACCTGTGTAACAACACTTTTGCTGAACACCAGTGATGTTTTTTTACAAGAAGATGGTTGAGACCATTAAGATTTTTTTATTTTTTTTGGTAGACTTCTGAACAGCCTTTTTCGTCGTATGGTTACTAAAAGCAAAAACATTATCATTCTCAAAATTTGTGCTTAGGTCTTCTCTGTTGATTGGAGTCCCGATGGTCAGAAGGTAGCATCTGGCGGAAGGGACAGGGTCCTGAAGCTGTGGATGGGCTAGATGGATTCTAAAAGTCAAAAGCAAAAAGATGCAGTGTTTCAGTGGCTCATTTTTCATTTAACAGAATTGAGCCTGGAAACTTCCATTGGACTGCATTTTGGTTTCAAGGCAGTTGATATTGTCTTCCTTGGAAATCTGGACTGTGTATGTAAGCAGTAAATGGCGTTCATCATGGTGTTTCAGTACATACGCAAAAGGGTTTGGAGTGGCTTAAAGGCCTTGGAATGGGTATGAGGCTCTGTTTTAAGAAAGTAAATGAGCATTCGACATGGAGAGGATAAGTCATTCTTTCTACCGATCACAGAGTAATTCTCCACAGCATTTTCAAGCGACCTTGGACATTTAAAGATTCGATAGTGGTAGAAACATTTATAACATGAGTACCTTCAGAGCAGATGTTTTCTGCAATCTTGGAAATCTGTTTTTCGCTTTGAGAAAGGAGCAGTTTAAACTAACTTTGGACAGTAGCAAAACATGTATGTCTAACAGGGGAACATTATAACAAGACCCCAAATAGATTCAGAGCTTTAGTTTAAGCCTAAACTTTCTGTAAAGTACCTCGAAACTCCAAGAGAGAAGTCCCTCATGACAGCTTGCTAGCTCTCAAATTGTTTGCAATTGCCTGTTGGTCATGTTTCAAAATCTGCGCTCACTGCTAATATTTGGTGTCTTTTGCTACACATTTTAATAAAGGTTGTGTTTAAAAATGTGAGTTTTTGCTCCTTGCTTCATTGCAAGCAACTAATAAAATACTGGCTTGGTGTGATCCCACCCCAAAAAGAATTCACCTCTGAAATTTAAACTTGAAGGTGGAAAAACCTACCAAATAGTGTTGTTACACAGGTGCTGTAAAAACCTTTAAATATAGTCAATTTGCATGTAAAGTTTTCCAAGCTTGAGAAAAGATTTATTACATGGGATGCATAAGAGCATTTTTTCCAATAAACTTCATCCAAGTGAACCCTCTGGTGTCCCCATAACAGCTCAAGCTTTTCTAACTGTTTATTTTAGGCTGAATGTCCCCCCCCCCCCCCCCCAAACTCTCTCTCCCTCTCACATGCTTGTTTAGCACCTTCTAGCAAACCTAGTTTCAAGTATTGGTTGGGGTGTGGCCAAGTTTTTGCTAGAGCCATTTAAAGCATTTGTAAGCATGGAAGTTTGGGATAAGTGTCATTGTGAAACTTTTTTGGGCAGGCCATAGCATCCTTTTTGGTTGAACTAGAATCTGATGAATTATGCAACTTCTGGTGGACAAATAGAGCTATCATGTGGATTGAATTGATGGAGAAAGAACGTTGTCAGACTACTCATCCTGGAAGTTGATAAGACTTGTTCATTACTTCTAGATTCTATTTTGGTCTTTAGATTGCACAAACAAATATAAAGTCTAATTGAGAGCTGAGCTTGTTAATTGTAATGTTCAATGGCCACGCAACTTATCAAACATCACATTGCAAAGGGATTTCACATAAAGAAATGGAATTGATTGTATTATTGCATTTCATCATCAGCAAGCCTTGAGATTTTATTGCTTCCTTTGGAATCGTACAAAAGTTAAGCACATACTTAACATAGAGGCTTCCTTGGTAGTTTGAAAGGGGAGTTTCTATTGGGTTTACATTTATGATTTGCCAATATTTCCTACTCTTGTACAATTCCATGTGGGGAGAAAAGAAACATCGATCTTTCTGCAACTATTAGGCAAAGCCTGACTTTGCAACAAATCAAATATACAAAGTAAGAAAATGTGGTCCTGTGGTAGGGGGTAAGGGGTGATTCATGGGAGGCGAGGATACAAGATATATGAGAGAGAGAGAGAGAGAGAGAGAGAGAGAGAGAGAGAGAGAGGAGATATTAACATCATAGGAACATTCCCAATAGACCTCAAAGATATATCCCACGAGTCAGACACGATTCTACCATATACACATTAGATTACATGAAAAGCCATTAAGGCTATTATCATACGATCCCAAATACTCTTCTACAGCATATTAAAAGCCCTTGAGCATGGATGCCAGAGGGCCCCGTATGACCCAGAACCCTGTCATTGCAGTAACCCAGTCCAACCTGCGCATACCAGATCCCCATCATGCCTCTAGAGATGTGCACACATAGCCATGATGACAGCATATTACATGTAACTTTTTCCCATTAGGACACATGTTCCAGCCATACAACTCAGCTAGCATTGCCACCTGTTTGTGACAAATCTGCCGTTTGTAGAAGCTGTACAAACATGTATATAAACCTTTCATGGCCATTACCAACACCAATAGCACAGAAAAATAAAGAAGTCGTTACCAGACCACTTTTAGAAACTGACCGACTCAGTTAGAACTTTGAAGCACTGCCTTTATAGTTCCAATTGCTGTTATTCAAGCATTTTATCCTCCAGTAGTAGCTTCACATGAAGGCTGTTTCTTTTATAAGGCTTTGATTGGCCAACAGAACTAAATACAGCTCTCCTTCCCCATGACACGCTGTGTTTGTCTGGGTTGACAATACAGGGATCTCCCATCTGAAGTTCAGGACTAGGCATATGACCCTTGGAAGCAGGCGAGGGTTCTGTAAGGGACAAAATCTCACTCACTCTTTCTGTGGCAAAAATGTCCTCTTTTCTTCGAGATGGTACATGATTAGCATGGAAAGTCCTATAGTGACACCTCTCCGCTCCTACGGCACCCTGCCCACAAAAGAGTTGGTGCTTGGTTCTTGCAGCACCATGTGTACCTTTCATATTGCAAATTTGTTCTACTTTGGAAGAGCTCGCCTCAGGCTCGTCCAGTCCCTTGGTACTCCATAACATAATCTCTCTCTGTCTCTGGCGCCAAGTGCCAACAGAACTTTCAGCACTAACTTTGTCTTCCTCTTGCTCGTCAATATTGCATTCACTTGGACTGTCACCTTCACTTCCACTATCGTTACTCCGATGCCTATTCCTATCAAGAAAGTCAATGCTGTCCTCTACAAAATCTTTGCCACCCAAACTACTAAGCTCCTTAGTCTTGCTTCTGTAGGATTTGATGCTAGCCTTATTCCTTCTCCTTCTGGATGCTTGTTTTGGACGCTGACTTCTATGTTCATCGAGATGCGCATCCTTGAACTCCAACCAGTTGCATGACTCCCTCGCACATCTGTTAGAATCCACAATCGGATCCAAATCACTTCCACTCCATTCATCCAAAAAACCAGTTCCCTTCTCGTATTTCCTGTCATATGCAGGCCTAGCAATACTCGACCAATCACTTTTGCTCCACTGAGAATACCCGATGTTACCGGAAAGGGCATCCTCATCAGGTGACAATTGAAAGCCAGCTTCTTTTTGGAAAAATAGAGTTGTAGACATTTGCTCTTGCACTCTCTTGACCACACTTTCCAGACTCTTGCCTCTACGACCAGCCCTATGGACTCCCTCTTTACTCAAGAAACACTGCAACTTCATCTTCAGTCTGTCCAAAGCTATGCATCTCTCGTCAAGCTCAAGCTTGGCTTCCGCAAGCTTGATCTGGACCCTTTCCTCACGCCAAGCCTCTGCTACATGGATCGCTTTCCGTTCCTCCTCAATCTCATCTCTTGCTTTAGCAAGCTCTCTCTTGAGCTCTTCAACTTCAGTCTTGTCTTCACCTATTTTGTTTGCCAGCTCATTACACACGGCCTCCATCAGCAGCCTTGATTGACGTTCCTTCTCTAGCTCTCTCTCAGTCGCTAACACCGCCTTGTTCGCGTCTGCAACACAGTTGGCAAGCCTCTCCCGCTCTACTTCTGCATTCTTCCTTGCCTCTCTCTCCATCTCCAGCTCTTCTGCTATGAATAAAACAGTGGCCTTCACTTTCTCTTGCTCTTTTGCCCTCAGCATAGTAATCTCATCAGCACACCGTCTGAGTAAGATGTCAACGTCCTTTCGGGCTGAAATCTGGGCAGCTTCCACTTGTCGCACTCTTGATAATGCCCGCTGAAGCTCCTCGCTAAAATCAGATTCGACAGGAAAACTATCATGTTGTGAGCTGTCAAGACTGAATCTACTGAAGGCTTTGATATAACTGCACGGAGAAGCACTAAGCCTAGAATCTGAGCTCCTGTCGATGCCTGGCGAATCACCGAGCTCTTCCGCTGAATCTCTCTATAAAATGAATAGCACATCCATAAGAAATACTGGAACAGAGAATGGAAGAAAGAACTTGAAAGAGTGCAGATAGTCTTGACAAACACGATAATTTACTTCATTTTACACAAAAGACGTGTCTAGTTACATTACAAAATACCGGATCCCTCAAGCTGGTAGAGAGATGAACGGAAGTATCAACCGTGATTTTCTACTAGTGGGATGCATGAATTGTTTGCTTCAGTCACATACAATGATTACTAAGGCAAGCTGCAAGATGGAGACCTCTAGGCCCACTCTTAAATATAGTATGTGCACCTTCAGGAGGACAGACAAGTCTGAACTCTCAATGCACCCTAACAGCCTACCCCCCTTGTATGGTTGACATAACTTTGAAATCACAGCTCTTGTGAGTCATAAGAGCCTCAATATTTCCTTTCCTTTTGATTTTCATTTTACCCCTTCAAGGAATGATACCTGAAATGGAGCCTCAAAAATTCCTTTCCTTTTGATTTTCATTTTACCCGTTCAAGGCATGATACCTGAAATGGATTGTGACAATTGATGTATCTGATCAGTCCTTTAGGTCAGCTTTGACCTCTGAAGAATGTTAATAACATCTTTCTTGCTTTCTTGACATAAATGTTAATTTGGTATCGAAACTATCATTTTGTACAAAATTCTAACTCTACCTTGGGACAAACTCTGCCCAGTAAATTTCACTTTCTCTTTGCTTAAAATACATAAGCCATATGCAGTAAAGAGTCTACTCTTGAAAGATGGCGAAAAAGTGTTGGGGTATAAAGCCCAATGTGGTCGCCCAGGTAAGTGGGCGGGCCGCCAGGTATGTACACATATTCTTTTGTAAAAACCTAATAAGAACTCACTATGCTCTACACATTACAATAGAGCGAGTTCACCATATCGTCGTGCTCTTCTTCTCGCACACTCTCTCGCGTCGCACTTCCGCTCATACTCCTTCAACTGGTATCAGAGCTCAGATCGAGGCTTGGGGCAACACTGCAGGAGGCTAGAGTCACCAGCTCAGATTGGAGTGAAATTCGATAGGCAAAGACATCGGTCACCAGCTTCGACAGGAGTGAAATTTCATTCTGAGGTCATCTCGGCCACCGTTCGACTTCGACAAAGTTCTGCGCAGGCCATTTTCGACTACGTGGTCTCAGCGGATGCAGATCCGACTCTGCAAATTTGGGGTTTTCGGCCTACGACTGCAGATGCTGAGGATATCGACACTCCCAGAGTGTTGATTTGTGGCTGTCTACACATCGAAGGACGGCTCACAGTTCTTGGAGGCGTCACATACGACACAGGCGCATCTACACACAGACTGTAGGCGACATCCACTAGTTCATCAGGTAGCTTGTGTTTGCTGCTTGATATTCCAGATTTCATCCTGACATTGCAGGTACTTCCACATGGGATGTATTGTCAGAGATGATGTATGTCTGTTGAGGGTTTGCTGGCTGTGAGTCACGCAGCAAACAACCGCCGCAGCGGTTACAGCATACAATGGAAAATTTGTGGATGTATGACTTTGTGGGAAGTCTATGTACTATCAAATTTACTGCAACCTTTGTTGAGGGTCGAGTGAGGTTTTATTGAACTGGGGGATTCTCGAATGTTGAGATCCTTTCAGTGATACTGTAACCGGCCTGTTCAATCCAAAAAGGGCAGTAGACTTTACTTCAAACCTTGATTTAGCTTTCACCCATTATTAGTCGTCTATTTTACCTGTACTTTCAATACACAACAAAGGGGAGAGGGATACAGGCTGCTAGATTGCACCTGTATGAGTAGACAGACACCAGATTGGCCCCTAACTTAGGCGCCCCTTTCGGTATTTCTTTATTGTTCAAAAGAGGGAATAAACGTTGTGGTTCCCTACAAGCTGCCCCGCACAAACTCGGCTGAATTTCCACTGTTCCAGCCCGATTTCGGTAGCATAACTGTACTAGAACCCTTCACGGTCAATATTCCCACGCATTAAATGACTTTCCCGACGCTTCGGGCACTTTGCAAAACCTGGCGAGAATCTGCAACACGCTGAATTCTCTGTTTTCAGCCCTGAAAATGCGCCAGATCACCTGTACAGCGGTCCCCTTGCGTCCCCGAACCTCCTGGGGGTATTAGGGTCCCTTTAGGGCCAAAACCCTAAACCTGCAAAAATACACAGCAGGCTGTAATTTACTGTTTCGGGCTCCGTTTCGCGTGCCGGTCGCATCCGTAGCAAGTCCTCGAGCTCCCGCACCTGTAGGGTTACTTGCCCTTTGAATCGGACGAGATTTCTGGCGTGAAACCTCTCCGAATTCACCTGTGCCTGCGGGGGATTAGCCGCTAGCTAATCCAGTACCTGTGCAAGAGGCTCTTGCCTCGGCAATCACGCATGAACCCACACAACTGTACATTGGTCAAATGAAAAGCCCACTAGAGGGGCATAACATACTGCCAAAGGGGAGAGAGAGGGCAGTGCGTAGCGTACAGGGCATCACTCCTGGCACCGCACTGTGCATAAGAGGGAAAGCAAGCACTCCATAGCTCTTAACCTGTGACAAAATCTGAAAATGAGGCTCTCTCCACTTCAAATTCAGCGCCACTTCTTGTTGCATGAGGCAAGTGCACCAAAAGGTGCCACTTGGCACATTTACAAGCATTTTCCCGTTTCGGGGTTGCCGTCTAAAAATATCCCAACTGGTTGCCCAGTTGACTTCACGGCAGAGTAAGAAAATGTTCCCCTTGTCATTCTAGAGGTAATGACGTCAACACCTTTTCAGGTCCCAAAATAGCAGTTCCCTAAATTTTAGGAGATGCTGCCATTGTATCTTTCTAGGTCATCCGACCCTCTTTGTACACTACGGCCACATCCAGAACTGAAATGTAGCCTCTGTAGCAAAGGATTCCACTTTGGCTAGTCAATGACCCCACTTGGCTAACCATAGTCCTTGTCCAACCTTAGTGCTCTCTTGCCCTCAGGCCTGGACTCCCTCTGGACAGTTCCACACTAGCTATGCAATGCAGGGCAATTAGATTTCCCGAGGGGTGTTTCCAAAAAGTGAAAGTAAATAGATAATAAGAAAGAAATCAACAAAAAGGATAGATAGTAGTCACACGCTGGTGACATACCCCCCTCTTGAAATCTCAAACGTCCTCGTTTGCATCTATGTCGTACATGCTTACTGTCAACACTGATGTATTCAACACCTGTCGACACATATACGACACATACATGCTCATTGTCAACCCTAGTGTATTCAACACCTCGTCGACTCATGTATTGCCTGCGTGTGAACCCTGTCCCAATGACATAGTGGTAGCTGCGCACTGTGCCATTGCTTTGAGTCACTAACTTTCCAATGACAAAATGGTAACTGCACATTTTGCCACTGTCTTATAGTACACGTTGGATCCCGTAACACTTTCGAGCATACCCAAACCGACAGTTTAAGAATGCAGTTACACATGTACTCTTTAATAGAAGCAATCACTGTATCCTTGACAAACTGACAAGAAATACTCACTTCTATAGCACTAACCAAACTTTTGGACATTCCATAAGAGCAATTGCCAAACTGACAATCTGTACAGCTATAACATTCATGTAACAGGTATTTCATTTGAGCTCACTTTAAATACCTTGTACATCATTTGTTTCAGAAGCCATTGTCACACTGACAATCCATGTAGCTTTGAAACTCAAGGGGTCAAGGTAGGTTGCAAACCGAAGGCTTCAAGGTAAAGTGAACTTGCCTTTCACTTTCCTTTCTTTGTGTGCCAAAATCTGTTCCGGGACCAAGATCTCGTCAAGTTCCTCGACTTCCGGCTGATCTTCAGCTGGCATATCTTCTGGCACATCACCCACATAGGGTCTGAGAAGACTCACATGAAACGCATTGTGAATCTTCCAACTGTCAGGCAATTTCAGCCTATATGCAACATCACTGATTATGTCGCACACTTGAAAAGGCCCATAGTAACGCATGCTGAGCTTTGGAAACAATCTTTCCTTGCCCTTCATCTTCTTTAACCTTGCCTTTTCAAAACGTAAAAGCACCCAATCACCAAGTGAATATACCACTTCACGACAGTGACGATTAGCTGCTTTCTTTTGTTTTGCCTGAGTCCTTTCTAAGGCCACTTTGACCTTCTTGTACATTTCATCCATGTCCTGAACATACTTATCTGCTTCAAATATCTTGTCTTTTGTATGCAGTATGGGAGGAACTTTCTTGCCACCTTCAACTATCTCAAAGGGTGCCTTGCCAGTTGATGAATGCACTGTATTATTGTATGCATACTCCACCAATGGCAAATACTGCTCCCACTTTCCTTTATGCTCTGACACATAACACTTCAACAGATCTAGGACAGTAGAATTTGCCTCTTCTGACTGCCCATCTGTTTGAGGATGAAATGACGAAGAGAATTTGAGCGTGGTGCCCATATTCTCAAACAAACCTCTCCAGAACAAACTTGTCATGCGTGGATCACGGTCGCTAACAATCGATTGTGGCATGTCATGATACTTGAAAATATTGCTCATAAACAAGCGTGCCATCTGATCTGGCTTTATCTTCTTCTTGACAAGAATAAAATGAGCCTGTTTGCTGAATCTGCAAATAATGGTCCAAATACCATCGTTTCCTGTCTGCGTTCTCGGAAGATCAAAGATAAAATCCATAGCAATACTTTCCCATGGTTTATCTGGAATAGGTAGTGGTTGCAATAACCCTGGTGCCTTTTGCCTGTCAAACTTGACCTTTTGGCATATTAGGCATTCTCGCACAAAGGCATCCACATCCCTTCTCAATGTAGGCCAATAGAAGAATGTCTCAACCGCTTTAACTGTAGCATCGATACCACGATGCCCTGCATACGGTGGGACATGACTCTCTTCCATAACTTTGCGTCGCAATGGCTTTGTGACACACAATCTGCCATGCATCATCATGAACCCGTCTTTAAGAAGATAGTGTTCATGACGTTGTCCATCCATTAGTTGCTCGAAGACCCTTGCAAAATCTTCATCATTTGCATACTGTTCTCTCATATCATCAAGTTCATGATGATAAGGAATCGACACAGCTGAAATTTGTGGCTTCCTTGACAAGGCATCAGCCACAACGTTCTTCTTGCCTTCCACATGCACAATCTGAAAATGGAACATGGACAAGATATTTGCCCATCGCATATGCTTCTCAGATAACTTTGTTTGTGTCAAGAAGTATCGCAAGGTCTGATGGTCCGTTTGGACAACGAAATCTGCACCTAGCAGGTAGTGTTTCCAACTTAAGAGCGCATGAATCACAGCCAGTAACTCTTTCTCATAGACCTGCATGGTCATCTCTGGCCCTTGCAAAATTCTGCTCTCATAGGCTACTACCCTACCATCTTGCATTAGCACTGCACCAATGCTACTACCACAGGCGTCACACTGGACCACAAATGACTTCCTAAGATCTGGCAACACAATGACTGGATCAGAAGTCATCTTTTCCTTTAAGAGATTAAAAGCTGAAATCTCTTTTTGTGTCCATCTAAAGGTGACTGCCTTCTTTTGAAGAGCATGTAAAGGTGAAGCAATCTCAGTGAAATTTCGGATAAACCTTCTGTAATAGGAGCATAGTCCCAAAAAGCTTTGGACATCATGCACCGTCTTCAAATTTGGCCATGACTTGATCGCTTCAACTTTTGCAGGATCCATTCTGACACCATCCTTTGAGACAATGTGTCCCAGAAAGTGAATCTCTTCCAGAAAAAACTCACTTTTCTTTGCATTGATGAGCAACCTATGACTGCGTAGCTCTTTGAACACAATGGCCAAGTGATGCCTATGCTCCTCTTCATTCTTTGAGTAGACTATCATGTCATCAAAGAATGTACCAACAAACTGCTGGTGTGGACGGAAAATTCTGTCCATCATCCTATTGAACGTAGCAGGAGCATTTGTGAGACCAAAGGGCATCACTAAAAATTCGTAAAGGCCAAACGTCGTTCTAAAAGCAGTCTTGTGCACATCCTCTGATCTAATGCGGATCTGATGGTACCCACTCTTTAGATCTATCCTGCTAAACATAGCTGCTCCTTCTAATTTGTCCATAATATCATCAATTCTAGGTATAGGGAACCTATTCTTGATGGTATTCTTGTTCAGTGCACGGTAGTCGATGCACATACGCCATGAGCCATCCTTTTTCTGCACCAACAACACTGGAGAACAGAATGGAGATGAACTGGGCTGAATCAGCCCCTTTTCTAACAGCTCCTGTACTCGGCCCATTATCTCTCTCTGCTGAGCCGCACTAACCCTGTACGGAGGCTTATTTGGTGGGCTACTGCCTAGCACCAAATCTATCGCATGGTCCTCGAGTCTCTCTGGCGGTAATTGAGACGGTAATGAATCGGAAAAACAGTCACTATACTGTTGTAAAAACATTGATCTTTCTTTATCTAGCACATATAAATTTGATTCATCACAATCTGACACTTCACGTGCAAAAACCAAGTACGCAGAAAGATGCTTTTTCATTACAGAAGTAATAGCAGAAGCTGATACAGTAGGAATAGACTCCCCTTTAAGCTTTACATCCAGAATGTGAGTCTTTCCCCTGCTCTGTACAGTGATCTTTTTGTTGTAGACATCCATGATTCCCTGTACACGAAACAACCAAGGAATACCTAACAACACATCACATCCGTCCAGTGGCATGATGTAAAATTCTTCAGCATCTACATAGGACTGGATATGTAGACGCAACTTTCCAATGATGGGTGTCACAGCCTCTGTATGGCCAAGACATGACAAACCTGCCTCTGCTGTATACTCCATCTCTTCATGTCTGATTCCCAACTTTGAAGCCAATTCTGGGGAAATGAAGTTGGCTTTGGCACCTGGATCAAAGAAGATAAGCACTGTTTGATCCCTGACCTTTCCCCATGCTCTGCAAAGCTCACTTGCATCTGAATTTGGCTTGTCGCCCACCATATCTGGCACTGGACCAGCCATGGGCTTCTTTCCTTTCCTGTCCTCCTTGTCTTCAGAATCAGCTGGCCTTTTCTTTGTAGGACAGTTGTAAGCAATGTGGCCAGGCTGCTCACATATAAAGCATTTGTTCTCTGTCCTCAGGACCTTCTTTTGCTCTTCTGACTTGCGAGGAAAACGTCTTTTCCATTTCTTTGCTGGTCCTTTTTCTGATTCAGCCGTAGCTTTGTCTTTCCCTGCGTTGGCTGACTCCTGAGTCCCTTTAGGAGCCTCATTGGCAACGTGCTTCTTGGCTGAATTTTTCTTGCCTGATCCTGCCTTGACGCCAGTGTTAAATTCACAATCTTCTCCCTTGAGCAAACCATTGCCAGTGTTTGCTACCTCGATGAGCTGCGTCAAAGTAGTGACTTTTGTCTTCGTGCAATATTTTCTCAATCCTTTGGGTAGGCCACAACAGTATTTTTCAATATGTTCTGTCAATGGCACAAACCTATAGGAAGTTACTGGAAGTAGAGCTTTCCAAAACTTCCGATTGTAATCATCCAAATTTTTGCAAGTGGCAGCATTTAGCTGGTGCCATTCTGTCATGACATCTGCTTCAAAGTCATCAGATAACCATGCTGCTGCAAAAATCTGCTTGAAGTAAATCCATGTGGACGGAGCTTGCCCTTGAAGCAATAAAGTTGTCCACCATTGTCCCGCATTCCCTGTCAAGAAAGTGGCTGCCTTGCGGACCTTTGAAGCCTCTGTAAAGTTTCCCCCTGCATAGGCCTTGTCAAACTGCTGGAGGAATGAGAGAGCCTTCTTCCTGTCATCAAACCCTGTAAAGGTTGTGAAAGACACACCTTTGCCACCTTCTTTGTACGGAGTTGGCCTCTCCAACGGCGTTAAATTGTCATATGGAAGTGACTGAAACATGGGAACACTATTAGGGTTCATCTGTGTTCCTTGGCCGCTATTAACTTGACCTAGAAATGCCATATTTGGCTGCTGATTTGTAATTCCAGCCATACCAAAATTTGCCTGTGACATCCCAAATTGGCCCTGAGTGCTCTGAAACCCTGGTTGCATACCCATGACACTGTACATGGGGTTAGGCATCATCGTTTGAGCACCCCCGAACACTGTTCCTGGCGTGTAAAACTGATTTCCAGGTGCATGACCAGCCATGCTCTGGAATACGGATCCACCTCCAAAATAGCCAGGGTGTACTGAAGGTGGTGGGAAGACCTGTTGCATAGCCTGTAGGTTGCTTCCCTGCCCATTAGAACCAGCTATAGGCTGCTGAAAGGTGGCGGGCTGAACTGGTACAGCTTGAAAGACTGGCATCTCAGCCACCTGTTCTTGCACCTTAGGCATAGGTTGTGGAGACTGCATGTTCTCCGTCAAGTGTACAGGTGTTTCCATTGACTGTGCGGTATGAATCACCTATGCTCGAGCCTTAACAGGCTTTTGAATATGATCCAGTGACCCAACTTGCTGAGACGGAACAGGAGGTTGCAGAAAGGCTAAAAACCTCGGATTCTGCATTACTTGTGTGAACATAGCCACAGCAGTAGCCAACTGGGTCCTGAATATATCGTCATTTGTCTGTGGTGGTCTTGAGGACTCACCCACTTCATGTGTCTGTTGACCCTGTGAAGACGAAACCTCTTCAGTCACATCATCTGGTCTGTCAGCCATAATTGCAATTCCCTGTGTCTGGTCTATGATCCCCTGTGTCTTCAAGCCCAAAACTGACCAAGGCTCACTTCTATGGGAAAAAGTGATTTAATCCCGTCGATGGAACCATGTAACCGGCCTGTTCAATCCAAAAAGGGCGGTAGACTTTACTTCAAACCTTGATTTAGCTTTCACCCATTATTAGTCGTCTATTTTACCTGTACTTTCAATACACAACAAAGGGGAGAGGGATACAGGCTGCTAGATTGCACCTGTATGAGTAGACAGACACCAGATTGGCCCCTAACTTAGGCGCCCCTTTCGGTATTTCTTTATTGTTCAAAAGAGGGAATAAACGCTGTGGTTCCCTACAAGCTGCCCCGCACAAACTCGGCTGAATTTCCACCGTTCCAGCCCGATTTCGGCAACATAACTGTACTAGAACCCTTCACGGTCAATATTCCCACGCATTAAATGACTTTCCCGCCGCATACGGACACTTTGCAAAACCTGGCGAGAACCTGCAGCACGCTGAATTCTCTGTTTTCAGCCCTGAAAATGCGCCAGATCACCTGTACAACGGTCCCCTTGCGTCCCCAAACCTCCTGGGGGTATTAGGGTCCGTTTAGGGCCAAAACCCTAAACCTGCAAAAATACACAGCAGGCTGTAATTTACTGTTTCGGGCTCCGTTTCGCGTGCCGATCGCATCCGTAGCAAGTCCTCGAGCTCCCGCACCTGTAGGGTTACTTGCCCTTTGAATCGGACGAGATTTATGGCGTGAAACCTCTTCGAATTCACCTGTACCTGCGGGGGATTAGCCGCTAGCTAATCCAGTACCTGTGCAAGAGGCTCTTGCCTCGGCGATCACGCATGAACCCACACAACTGTACATTGGTCAAATGAAAAGCCCACTAGAGAGGCATAACATACTGCCAAAGGGGAGAGAGAGGGCAGTGCGTAGCGTGCAGGGCATCACTCCTGGCACCGCACTGTGCATAAGAGGGAAAGCAAGCACTCCATAGCTCTTAACCTGTGACAAAATCTGAAAATGAGACTCTCTCCACTTCAAATTCAGCGCCACTTCTTGTTGCATGAGACAAGTGCACCAGAAGGTGCCACTTGGCACATTTACAAGCATTTTCCCGTTTCGGGGTTGCCATCTAAAAATATCCCAACCGGTTGCCCAGTTGACTTCACGGCAGAGTAAGAAAATGTTCCCCTTGTCATTCCGGAGGTAATGACGTCAACACCTTTTCAGGTCCCAAAATAGCAGTTCCCTAAATTTTAGGAGATGCTGCCATTGTATCTTTCTAGGTCATCCGACCCTCTTTGTACACTACGGCCACATCCAGAACTGAAATGTAGCCTCTGTAGCAAAGGATTCCACTTTGGCTAGTCAATGACCCCACTTGGCTAACCATAGTCCTTGTCCAACCTTAGTGCTCTCTTGCCCTCAGGCCTGGACTCCCTCTGGACAATTCCACACTAGCTATGCAATGCAGGGAGCAGCCTTAGTTGTCAGGGGAAGGACCAAAGAAAAGTACAAAGGTGGAAAGAGGAATCAGTCTCGTAGCAAGTCCAGCAGTGCTAAAGGCAAGAGTGACATAGAATGCTACCATTGTGGCAAGAAGGGTCACATGAAAAGGGACTGCAGAGAATGAAAAGCAGAAAAAGGCAAAGAGAAAGCTGAAGACCATGGTGAGAAGAACAAGTCCTCAATGAAGATTCAAGAAATAAATGTGACAAACACTGTTGCAGAGGATGATAGTCTAGTGTCAGGAGACATCTACTTCTTGAAGAATACAATGGACTCAGCTCTTCTTACAGCATCTGATGGAAATGCACTGAGTGACTGGATTATAGACTCAGGGGCATCACTTCATGTGTCTCCAAACAAGGAGTGGTTTACCTCTTATGTGACCACTAAAGATCATGTTCGGCTAGGCAATGGGCAGACATGTGAGATCTTAGGTGTTGGAGATGTTCAATTGAAGTTTCAGAATGGCTCTTCTTTTACGCTGAAGAATGTGAGACATGTTCTCGCAATTACAAAGAGCTTGATTAGCACAGGTTTACTTGATGATGCTGGCTATGTCACCACTTTCGGACAGAACATGTGGAAGATATCCAAGGGTTATATGACAGTAGCACATGGAGTAAAGTTTGGAGGACTTTACATGATTTATGTGTCAAATGTCTCTAAAAATGTAATCAATGTAACCGAGCAGCCGAACGTTTCTTTGTGGCATAGCCGGTTAGGACATATGTCCAAGAAGGGAATGGAAATCTTGTCTCGTTCTGGTTATTTGCCTGGCTTTTCATTTAATGATTTTGAATTCTGTGAACATTGTCTGTATGGTAAGCAAACACAGCAGCCACATAAGCATAGAAGCAGTAGAAGAGATACACGGTTGGCACTTGTTCATAGTGATTTGTGTGGACCTATGCCTAACCTATCTCTAGGGGGAGCTTCTTACTTTATGACATTTATAGATGATTACTCGAGGAAAGTATGGGTTTACTTTCTCAAGCACAAGGATGAAGCGTTTAGTGTTTTCAAAACGTTTGTGACACTTGTGGAGAATCAGAGTGGCAAGAAGCTTAAATGCTTACGCACTGACAATGGTGGAGAGTATGTTTCAAAGGCCTTTCAGGACTTTTGTGAGTCAAAAGGTATAAAACGTGAACTTACTGCTCCTTACAATCCTCCTCAAAATGGTGTTGCTGAGAGGATGAATAGGACCATACAAGAGAAGGTCAGAAGTATGTTGTCTAATGCACAGCTGCCAAATGGGTTTTGGGTTGAAGCTGTATCAACAGTTGTTCATCTTGTAAATAGAGATCTCCTAGCAAGGTTTTGCAGAAGGATTCAGTGCCAGAGATGGTATGGTCAGGCAAAATGCCCTCATACAAGCATCTCAAAGTCTTTGGCTGTGAGGCATATACTCACGTTCCAAAGGAATTTAGGAACAAACTTGAGCCAAAGAGTAGAAAGTGCATCTTTCTAAGCTATGGTAATTCTGGTGAGATGGGGTACAGACTTTGGGATCCCGAATCCAGAAAGGTTGTCCACAGCAATGATGTTCACTTTAATGAATCCAAATATCATTCTAAACCAGAGAGGGTTGAGGAGATTAGAAGAGTTGTCTTCCAAGAAGATGGACCTGCACGTGCAAGACAAAATGTCAGGGCTCAAGAGGAGCAAGGACAGGATAGAGTGGAACCACAGGTTGTGGCTGAGCCTGAGCCACCTATTGTGCGTAGATCTGGACGTGTCACGTGACCTCCTGATAGGTTTGTTCCATCTATGAACTATGTCATGTTGACTGATTGCAATGAGCCTTCATGTTACAAGGAAGAAGTGCAAATGAAGGACTCCGAGAATTGACAATTGGCCATGCAGTCAGAGACGACAGCTCTGCATAAAAACAAGACATGGAAGCTAGTTAAATTACCACAGGGCAAAAAGGCTCTACCTTGTAAATGGGTTTACAGGTATAAGATCACCGCTCATGATAGTCAACCAAAGTACAAAGCAAGGCTTGTTGCCAAGGGCTTTAAGCAAGAACAAGGCATTGACTTTGATGAGGTCTTCTCTCCGGTGGTCAAGATGACTACATTGAGATGCTTTCTTGCATTGGTTGCCATATTAGATTTGGTGTTGCACCAAATAGATGTCAAGACAACGTTCTTGCATGGTGATTTAGATGTGGAAATTTACATGCAGCAGCCATAAGGGTTTGTTGAGAAAGGCAAGGAAGATTGGGTATGCCAATTGTTAAAGAGTCTTTATGGCTTAAAACAATCACCGAGGGCATGGTACCATAAATTCCACAAGTTTATGCTTTCTCAAGGCTACAAACGTAGTGAGTTCGATCACTGTCTATATACAAAGAAGGCTAAGGATGGCAGTTGGCTGATCCTTATTTTGTATGTGGATGACATGTTGATTGCTGGCAAGCACTTGGAAGAAATTTCAGCTTTGAAGTCAAAGATGGCAAAATCGTTTGACATGAAAGACATGGGTGAGGCAAGTCATATACTTGGTATGCGCATTGAGAGAGACAGATCAAAGAAGTTGATTTGGTTATCTCAAACAGAGTATATTGACAAGGTTTTGCAACGTTTCAATATGGAGAAGGGAAAGGCATTGAGTGTTCCATTGCCACCATATGTGAAACTTAGCAAACAAGATTGTCCTGTGTCTGAGGAAGAACAGACTGAAATGGATAAGATTCCATATGCGTCTGCAGTGAGTACTTTGATGTATGCAATGATTGCTACTCGCCCAGACATTGCATTTGTAGTGGGAGTAGTAAGTCGATACATGTCAAACCCAAGCAAGAAACATTGGGAGGCAGTGAAAGGAATATTGAGATACCTGAAAGCTACAAAGAGTATGCGTATATGCTATGGGAGTTAGGAGCTAAGTGTAAAGGGTTTTACAGACTCAGATTATGCAGGTGACTTAGACAACCGAAGGTCTACGTCAGGGTATGTCTTTACATTGGCTGGTGGAGCAGTATCATGGCGTTCTAGATTACAAGATTGTGTTACTCAGTCTACTACAGAGGCTGAATATGTTGCAGCATCAGAGACATGCAAAGAATCAATTTGGCTTAATCGACTAGTAACAGATTTGAGAATCAAAGAAGAGATGCCTGTGTTATATTGTGATAGTCAAAGTGCTACACAATTGGCTCGCAATCCAGTTTATCACTCAAAGACAAAGCATGTGGATGTGAAGTATCATTTCATCAGGGAAATGCTCGAGGATAAGCAACTTCAGCTTGTCAAAGTTCGCACCACAGAAAATCCTGCTGATCTACTTACAAAAGGACTTCCCTCAGAGAGCTTTGCGCATGTTCGCAAGCAGTTAGGTGTAGGGTAGTACATCACTTCTCTACATCTCTTGTATATTAGCTTGTATAGTAGCTTCTCTCACACTTAAAGTACCACATTGGACTTTAAGTGGGAGGTTGTTGGGGTATAAAGCCCAATGTGGTCGCCTAGGTAAGTGGGCGGGCCGCCAGGTATGTACACATATTCTTTTGTAAAAACCTAATAAGAACTCACTATGCTCTACACATTACAGTAGAGCGAGTTCACCATATCGTCGTGCTCTTCTTCTCGCACTCTCTCTCGCGTCGCACTTCCGCTCGTACTCCTTCAAAAAGATCAGCTGATTAGAAGGCTGAACTTAAACTCCATGAATTTCCACCTTCTGGAGGTCTTGCCCAGGAGATGATCATCCAGAATTGCGGAGGACAAAAACAAAGGATGCTCTTCATTGAGGCAACACAAGAGAACTACTTCTGCAACCAGAGGCACATTCTCATCACCAGAATTTCAATCATTAGAAACAACTAAAACTCCTTTCCAAATGGCTCCCCCTCTCCTTTCCTCAGGAGCTTGTTTCCAACTCCCTTGCTCTGACAAGGTCATGAATGTACAAATGACACAGAAAACGAGCAGGTGATCAAGCACAATTTTGCTTGCATTACCTTTGAAGAGATATGATGATGGTTGATTGAGGCAGGTGATTCAGAGTTGGAAAGAGATGAGGGTCGTGGCTGGAGGTGGCTGCAGGGGCTGGTCTCGAGAAATCTGCACCTTCGGACAGGCGAGTTACCTTGACCTTCTTCATCCTGGAGCGGCACTGCAAGCTTGTGAGCCGATACGAAGGAATTGTATAATGCAGGACCGTGCAGGCCTTCAAAGTCCTGGCGTCTCTGAGATGTAAATGATTCAAAGTCCTCCTCCTGCTCCTCTTTTTCCGCTTCTTCTACCTCACACTCCATTGAACCTGAAGTGGCTGCCATGACCGCCGCAGCAACCATGTGAAAAGAGGGGTTTTCATAAAGCTTCCATGTGGGTGACGGGGTGGGAGGTGCATCTTGCTCCTTGCGTAATAACTCCTTTCTGAGAAGCAGATTGCCATTCTGCTCAAGCTTCCTCCTTGACGCCTTCTCGGGCATAGCAGAGGACCTGTTAATCCTCTACAAGAGAAAGAAGGGTGCATCTGTACAAATGGACATGAGGAAGGGGAGCCTTCCTCGCCTTCAAATGGCTTTTCTGAGCTTGACAATGAGTAACAGAGATCGCTTGAATTTTTTACCTCTTGCTTCTTTGAACGTTTCCCTCGTTTGCCCTTGTTACTTTTCTGCGTTCTAGAGCCTGGGGAGCCCACTTGGCATGGTCTAGACCATTGCCCTTCCTTCTAATCGCACGGCCAGCAAGCTGAGGCCACGCCCTCAAAAAGTGAAGTGTCGGAAAGAAAAGAAAAGGCAGTGTTGAAAAGCACAACAGGTTCCCTTTCAATGATGCTTCGCATGACTCGCGCAACCGTGCCAGAGAGATGGATGAGCCCGTTCCAAAATCCAAGTAACGTGACAGTCAGTGGCAACTGGTAAGCTTATGTGTCATCATGGTCTGTGATGGTTTTATCTGAGGTTTGTTGTGGAGATGATGTGCATGACATTAGTCTATTAAGATAATCCTTATAGTTTCTGCGAGCAAATGTTGGACTAAACACTGGACCACATGTAGGTATGGAAGAATCTTCACCACCTATCTGTTTGGAAAACCGAATGTGGTCAGCTTGGATGCAGAGATTAACCGATTCATAGACAATAGTGATGGTTAGCTTTTCATGCTTGACTACCCCACCTGTCTCAAGTAGTTATGGGGGAAGTGGGTAATTTTCATATTGGAAGGTAGCTTTCACAAGCGTGTGCATGGGGTGCCGGTGACACTTTTCATCAACAACACATTTAGTACTCAATGCACTCTGCACATGTTTACTTTATTCCTAGGTGGTTGATGTGAATCTATGTAGTCCTTGTTTGGCAATGCATCTTATATGGCATGATAGAAAACCTTCTATTGAGCACATGCATATTTTTGGTTGTTTGGCATATACTTTGGTGCCACAAACACAGCGCATAAAATTGGATGATAAGGCTGACAAATGTATTTTTGTTGATTATAGTATTGAAAGCAAGGTTACAGGTTGTATCATCCGCAAACAAAGCGTGTCTTGGTTCAGCCTATTACTAATGCAGATGTACATGATGTACTTGATGAGGAAAGGGATGAGAATGAGCAGGCTAGAGGTATGCCTAAATGGTTGGTGCATACTTTGCATGAAAGTAAATTGGATGCATTTGTACTCGTTCAGGTTCTCGCCATGCATCTTATGCATCAGATTGTTATGCTTTGGCTGTGTCTAATTTATGTGATGTTGAGGAACCTCTGTCTTTTCATGAAGCACATAATTCAGAAAATTGGATGGCCACCATGCATCAGAATATGATGCACTTATAGAAAATGATACATGGACTTTATGTGATTTGCTTCCTGGAAAAAATGTCATTGGTACGAAGTGGGTTTACAAGTTGAAACGCAAGCCCGATGGTGAGATTGATCACTATAAGGCTCAACTTGTTGCAAAGGGTTATGCACAGCAAAAAGGCATAGATTATGAAGAAACTTTTGCTCCCACTTGTCGTATGACTACTGTGTGTTTTCTATGTGCATTGGTAACTCATTTTGGTGGGATGTACATCAGTCAAACATTGTTACTGTGTTCTTGAATGGTGACATATTTGAGGAAGTTTATGTAACGCGGCCTCGCGGTTTTGTCATTAAAGGGCGGGAAGATAAAGTGTGCAAATTTAAGAAAGCTTTGTATGGGTTGAAGCAATCTCCTCGTGATTGGTATGAGAAGGCTGGCAGTCATTTGGTAAAATGAGGCTTTTGTAACAGTCCAAGAGAAAGCTCATTGTATGTAAAGCGTGAGGGTGATGTACTTCTCATTATCGTTCTCTACGTGGATGATTTGCTGATCATTGGACCAAATGAGAGACATATTGTTGAATTTAAGGCTGATTTGAATGCTGCTTTCAAGATGAAATATTTGGGGCTATTGCATCATTATTTGGGCATACAATTTAAGCAGTGTGATGGTAGTATTGCCTTGTCTCAGACAAGTTATATAGAGACATCACTATGTAAGTTTGGACTTGAGGATTGATAATCTATTCCCACTCCCATGGAAACATGTTTGAAATTGATTATTCATGATGCTGGTGATCTTGTCGATGTCACTCTTTACCAAACTTCTATTGGATGCCTCATTTATGTATGCAACACGAGGTATATTCAGTTTGCAGTCTCACAGGTCAGCAGATTCATGCACAGCCCAAGATCTAAGCATTGACAGACTGTCAAGAGGATTTTTCGCTACTTGAGTGGCACTTTACATCTTGGCTTGTTTTATCCCAAGGGGGGATCATTGCCGCCATATTTTCATGCTTTTTCGGACTCAGATTGGGCTATCTGACCTCGTGTTGCATACATAAATGAGGCATCCAATAGAAGTTTGGTAAAGAGTGACATCGGCAAGATATTCAGTTTGCAGTCTCACAGGTCAGTAGATTCATGCACAGCCCAAGGTCTAAGCATTGGCAGGCTGTCAAGAGGATTTTTTGCTACTTGAGTGGCACTTTACATCTTGGCTTGTTTTATCCCAAGGGGGGATCATTGCTGCCAGATTTTCATGCTTTTTCGGACTCAGATTGGGCTAGTTGTTTTGTTTTGACACGCGAGTGTCCACAAGTGGTTTTTGTTTCATGCTCGATAGTTCATGTATCTTGTGGTTGAGCAAAAAGCAACCTATTGTGACCACTTCCAGTTGTGAGGGTGAGTACAGGGTAGTCTTCACAACTATGATTGAGTGTGTATGGCTCAGACGCCTTATGGATGATTTGGATGTTGGACAGGACACTGTCAACACTATCTACACTGACAATCAAAGTGCATTGGCAGTTGCGAGGAACCCAATTTTTCATGCTCGCACAAAGCACATTGAGGTACATTACCACTATGTCAGGGAGAGGCTCTCAGCAGGAGAGATCAACTTGGCTTATATGCCAACATAGAAAAACCTTGCAGATCTTTTCACGAAGGCATTGTCTTGTGAGAAATTCAAAGCTTTTTGCAAAGCTTTGGGCTTACTCGCCTTTGTGGATTGATCATGTCCTCAAAGCATTGCACTTCACTATACTCTATGTGCCAGCTCTCATTCATCGCATCACTCCCAAGGGGGATTTGTTACCATATACATGTGGTAGTGATATGTGTGAACACACTTAGGACCACCGGGACATTTTTACCCTCACTAGGAGGTTTTTCCCCCTGTGCATTGTATATATGCCCATCACTCTAGGGCTATCTTATCTTTCCACTACTCACTAAGTAATACACTCTCTGTTGTGTGCCTTGAGCTTCCTTCGTCTTCTCCAAGGTGTGTGTGTTTTCATGCAACCCTAATTCAAACATTCTTCCTCCCT
>NC_140958.1:67462675-67465175 GCF_014529385.1 Adiantum capillus-veneris | reverse complement strand
ACTGGCCACAAGCGCTTGCTGAGCCACCTACTCCTCTACCGCTGCCTGTCTGCCACCCTTGATCCCGACGAGCTCCATTTTTGCCTAGCTGCGGCCCTCCACACCATGAGAGAGAGAGAGAGAGAGAGAGAGAGAGAGAGAGAGAGAGAGAGAGAGAGAGAGAGAGAGAGAGAGAGACCCACATCCGTCTCCACACTTTCTTCATCTTTTTTCGGTCAGTCAACAAATGCTACAATGTTGAGAGCTCCAACGTGACCATCCAGGATTTTTAGCTTTCTCAAGTTTTCACATCTCGAACTCCTGACACAGGCAAGAAAAAAGGGTAGCAACAAGGGGACAGGTGGCATTGCCTACTGCTACAGCGCTCATGGCAACGGTCGTGCAAGGCAGGTCTTCCATTTAGTGTTTGGGAAAAATGTGTCTCAGCTTAATAACATGCTGTTTTCAATTTCAAAAATGTCGGTTGAGGGCAAGGGGAAAAGGAGAAATCCTGCCCCAAAATAGAGAAAAATAGTGTAAAAACCTACAAAATAAACCTAATTTTCTAGATTTCCTCTTGGAAAATTAAGGAAAATCAATTTTTTCTGTTTGAAAAAGTGATTTTTCCAGAACACTGATGTGATTGCATTGGAGGATGATCATTGCCAGTCGAGGGTATTGGCCTTCGTCTCGGAGTTAGCAATCCTTTGCTCATTTGGATCCTCCTTGGTGTTTCATACCTCCTAGAAATGATGACTCCGATCTCTTATTGTAGGACTGCCTCCATGCATGTACCTCCATTGTATAACTGCCTCCATGTCATTTTGCTTACATTTAGAGCCTGGTCACTTTGGAACGGCTAAATAGCCTTCTAGCTTTGTTTGCAAGTCGAGAAAACTGGTGGCTTTTTGAAGATAAATGCTTGATTTGACTGAGTGATGAGACAGATCTTGAGCAGGTTCTTGCTAAAATCGAGAGGGCTGCAAAAGTCAACCATGTGAAAGGCTATGCCCGTTTCGAGGCTCTTAACTACCACGATTAGATAGGTAGAGAGAGAAGAGCCGGCTCATGATCGGGCAGAGAGAGAGAGAGAGAGAGAGAGAGAGAGAGAGAGAGAGAGATATTTCTTCCTACTGACATGGTTTGAGACCCATTAATCTTGAGACCGACTAATCTCAACTCTCAACTATTAAGTTTAGGCAAACCTTATCCAATCCAAACATTGTTGGCAACAAGTCGTCATGTTGCATAGCAAGTTAGAAGAGAGAGAGAGAGAGTGAGAGAGAGAGAGAGAGAGAGAGAGAGAGAGAGAGAGAGAGAGAAGAAGAAGAAGAAGATCACAAGAGACCTAAAAATTTTAGCCGATAAAAGTTGATTCTTGAACTCAAGGGCTTGCATGCTCACATACTTATACAAGGAGAGGGGGACACAGTGACCTCAAAGGTTAACGAGAACGAGAGAGAGAGAGAGAGAGAGAGAGAGAGAGAGAGAGAGAGAGAGATCATCCTTAAAAATCAGATTGACCTATGGGACCGAGTATAACATGTAACATGCTTGAAGACTATGGATATAAGGGTGGCCACTGAGAAGTTGAATCCATGAGGTGGCTAGGAGAGAAAGTTATGTAGGCCATGGTATGGGCTAAAATGTGGGTAAAGTAAGTTTGATGTGATCAAAAGTTGAGCACTCATGTAGGGTATGACGATCTCTATCTCAAATTGTTAAGGGATATAATTCGCGTACAAAAAGAGACTCTCCTCCATGTAGTGCCTCAATGCTCTGTCTCACATTTAATGGAGTGGGAGCTAAGCCAAATGGCTGCTATGGTATAAAATATGGGTAAGGGCAAGCATGTGAAAGGTTGAATACAGTCTGCTCTCTCAAAGAAGAACATGCATGTGTGTGTGTGTGTGTGTGTGCGCGCGCACGTGTGTGTGTGTGTGTGTGTGTGTTTTTGCAGCACACCCTTTCTTTTAGCATGATGCCCAAAACTCTTGCAAAGAGAAATGATTGAGTGAACTTTTCTGCTTTCATTGCCCTCACATTTTAAGGTGCCAATGGTGCCCAAATGTACACAAAAAAACAATATGCGCCTTATATTACTAACATGCTTATGGTCAATTGCATGAGACCTCAACATCCATACGACGAGTCTTAGTAGATGCAAGTGTATATGCTAATTAAATTGAGTGCAATCCTACCTGTAAATTTTGAAATCTATCCACATATAGAGACAAAGTTGCTATAGCCATGCAATCACCCCTATGTCACACACCCATCATGGATACTACCTTTGAGAGGGAAACGACACACTACTCACCAAATCAGTTGTGCATACCAATGGCAAAGTTTCTTCTACTACTATGTGGTGTAATGTTGGCATGTTGGGTCATGGCTGATACATGCATCCTAAGTGCCAACAAATAGCAGTTGATGACTTAGTTGACCGTGATGCCCCAAATGCAAAACCAAAACTACACGAGAGAATCATGGGAGAGTTGATAAGGATGGTGAGAGGGGA